>NC_133621.1:286086770-286219270 GCF_048593235.1 Sminthopsis crassicaudata
AATGGAGGAAACATATCTGGATTCACTTCAATGGCCATCATAGGAAAATATATTTAGTGCGTAGTACACAGTCAAGGAAAAAAAAAGACACTGCGTTTTTTTTCTCATTATGGCTCAGATCGCTAACAGAATGTGAATGAATGACACAGAGAAGCAGCAGCAACATCCCTTCACATACACTAACACACACAATATAATGTGTGTGTATGTGTGTGTATACATATACAAATATAGTTAGATATGTTATATATAGTATGTATATATAAATATATAGCAAGTATATGTACATATATATTATATAGTATATGTATATAAATATAGTATATCTATATAAATATGTAATATATATATATCATATGTATAGTATATATCTATAAATATACATATATGTGTGTACACATCCAATACAACCGGTTTTACAAATCAGAAAATCAAGGACCTTAGATGTTAAATGGCCATTGCAGGCTCACCTAGTGAGCAGATAGCAGGACCAGTTTCAAAATCTGCAACTTAAGGACAGGCTGACCCTCAATCACACAGGTAAATAAAGGCAGAGGTGATGTTTGAATTATAGCCCTCTAACTTTACTTTGTTGGCTACGCCACAATATTGCGGCATCACTCATTTTATGTGAGCAAGAATTTGGAGCTTCTTCAGTTTTCCAAGAGTGATATATGTCTTACTAGTGCAGATAGCCATTTGCCTATGCCTTACGACAGTAGAATATGATACACATTTATTGTTTTTTTATCCTTTGTTCAGGAAGAGAACCATGATATCAGGGAGGTGATACTATGACATGTAAGTGAATTGCATTTAAGTGAGGGAGAGCCTGTGCAAAGTCATCTGTCTCACTTTCCCCTCTAGAGCCATTTGGATCCACTGGCAAGATAGAGATCAAGATGGCAGGAGATGTGAGTAAAGCTGGTTCACAAACTGCAATTAATCAGATGGAAGACTCCCTTGCTCTTTCCTCCTCCTCTCTCCCTCCCTCCTCCTTCCTTCCTTCCTTCCTTCCTTCCTTCCTTCCTCCCTCCCTCCTCCCTCCTCCCTCCTTCCCTCCCTACCCTCCCTCCCTCCCTCCTTCTCCTCCCTCCCTTCCTCCTTCCCTCCTTCTCCTCCCTCCCTCCCTCCCTCCCTCCCTCCCTCCTCCCACCCTCCCTCCTCCTTCCTTCCTTCCTCTCCCTCCCTTCCCTCCCTCCCTCCCTCCCTCCCTCCCTTCCTCCCCTTCCTCTTCCCTCCCTCCTTCCTCCCTCCCTCTCCCTCCCCCTCCTCCCTCCCTCCCTCCCTCCTTCCTTCCTTCCTCCCTCCCTCCCTCCCTCCCTCCCTCCCTCCCTTCCTTCCTTCCTTCCTTCCTTCCTTCCTTCCTTCCTTCCTTCCTTCCTTCCTTCCTTCCTTCCTTCCTTCCTTCCTTCCTTCCTTCCTTCCTTCCTTCCTTCCTTCCTTCCTTCTCCTTCCTCCCTTCCTTCCTTCCTCCCTTCCTTCTCCTTCCTTCCTTCCTCCCTTCCTCCCTTCCTTCCTTCCTCCCTTCCTTCTCCTTCCTTCCTTCTCCTTCCTTCCTTCCTTCCTCCCCCTCCCTTCCTTCCTTCCTCCTTCCCTCCCTCCCTCCCTCCCTTCCTCCCTTCCTTCCTTCCTTCCTTCCTTCCTTCTCCTTCCTTCCTTCTTTTCTTCCTTTCTTCCTTCCTTCCTTCTTTCCTTCCTTCTTTCTTGCCTTCCTTTCCCTCTTCCTTCTTGTCTTCCTTCCTCTCTTCCTTCTTGCCTTCCTTCCTCTTTCGTTCCCTCCCTCCCTTCTCCTTTTCTCCCTTTTTTACTCACTTCCTTTTCTCTGTCCACATAGGGTATCATACCCTTACCTACAGATGATCCTAAAAGCATTTTGTTTCTCTTTTGCATCTCTGAAGTCTCCCAAGATATCTTGGGACTTAGTGGCTAAATTTCTTTCTCAAGGACTAGGCTTTAAACCAAAATGAATCTGATTCTAATTGGCCATTAATAGGTCCTAGGCCAGGTCCCATTTGGTCATTGTGTGGATCCTGATTGACTCAGATTGAATGTAAATAGCAATCTTCCCCTCCCAGATTCACTAATTCATTCACTCATTTATTTATGTATCTAGATCTTTTTTGGACAAGGTGAAAGAGGAGATTCTTTGCCTCTGTTGCTCTCTAATCTTAATCACTGAATGGATGCTGCCTCAGTCAAACTTAGACCTGTTGAAGACCTTAGCTTACAAAGGCCAAGATCTCTAGTCCTCTTGATCTATATCTTATCAATGAACCCAGGCTGGCTCTGAAGGTTTAAGTGAGGCTGGTGACCTTGCACAGCCCTCCCTCATTTAAATATAATTCACCTGCATGTCACAGCATCACCTCTCTGATGTCATAGCCCTATTCAAGAACAAAGAACAAACAACAACACATTTATTAAGTGCTTATTATGTGGAAGGCACTGTACTAAGTGCTGGAGATACAAAAAAAAGAGCAAAATGATCCTTGTCCTCAAGGAACTTACAGTTTAATGAGAAAGACAACATTCTTGAAAGCAAGCTAAAAAATCATGGGGTAGAGAGCATAAGGCCCTTGGTAAGGGAGCATGATGATGGTAGGGTCAAAACCGAACAGCGCAGCTTGAAGTGAAGAGCTGACTGAAATTTTAGGTCATCCTTAAAGAAAGGATTTGTGTTGCCTCCCAGTCCTCCAAGCAGAGGGGCAGAGGATACTGGGTACAGAGGAGGAGCAGGGGCTACCTGAGGATATTGAGTATCTCGGACAGTTATGTGAGGTCCTGTGCCTGCTGCTTCTCAATCTCTCCTGCTTCTTCTCCCCTAACTCCCCATCTCTAGACAGTGTGCTGGACTGGAGTCAGAACAGATCATTTGGCAGGACTGTGCCTTGAACAAGTACCTTCACCTCTCTGAGACTAAGTTTCTTCATCTATAAAACAGACTTTCATTCACTGCCTATTTCACAGAGGGATTTTTCAGAGAAACATTTTGCAAACCTTTGATGACTTACTGAACGTGAGTGATTTCACTCAACAAACCTATACAAAGTACCTTTCAATGCTGGAGAGAGACAAAGAAAAGTCACGAAATCTCTTCTCCCCATATACTGTCTATTTGTGAGCTGTGGACTTTACAATATGAGGTAAATATAGGAAAGAGAGGGTTGCATTTTAATCTAGGAAGACTTGAGTTCTAATCCTGAAATGGTGAGAAGAAAAGAGAGAAAGAGACAGAGAGAGAGAGAGAGACAGAGACAGAGAGAGAGAGACAGAGACAGAGACAGAGAGAGACAGAGACAGAGACAGAGAGGGGGAGAGGAGGGAGAGGCAGGCAGAGGGAGGGAGAGAGGAGAGAAAAAATAAAGAAGGAGAAGGAAAAATGGACAGTGAGGAGGAATGAGAACCAACATGAGATGGTAGTTCTTCAGATCTAAATGATCTGTGCTCCAGGCTAATAGGAGCTGACTATACAACTAAAAGTGCTGAATGTTCACTTCTCCAAAACACCTTTCCCTTCAGCCTCCAAAATCCTTCTATCTCTAATTCCTTTTGAGGATGCTTTGGCCTTCACATCCAAAGCCAGGCACTCCTTCTCATGCAGAGTATTCTGTGTTGGGCCCAAAGAAAGCAGGGAAAGGTGGATATCTGATGGTGAAATTGAGCCCTCAGTAGAAAGCCAAGCAGGTTAATCATATTTACGTCACTTCAACCCTCCCTCATTCTGAAGAGAAATATATGCAGGGTAATTTTGGTGACATGTTTTCTTCTTAGTAATGACTAAAAGGTAAATGCCAGCCTTTGCCACTATGCAATGCCCTCTAAATAGGGAAGGGGTTGAGGGTTAAAGTCAGGGAGGCATTAGCTGAAAAGCTTTTAACCTGTCAAGGCCTTGTGTGATTTTAAAATTATAACCTTAAAAGCTTTAAAAATGGATTCGCTCCACACTTACTCCATTAGAGATTCATGGAACAACAAATACAGTGAAAATGCGGTTTTACTTCAAGATATGAAAAGAGGGATTTGGCAGGATTGTCATGATTAATGCTCTCATAGAATTTCAGAGTCAGAGGACCCGAGTGGCTATTTTCTCTAAAAAACAAAAGAATTCTTCTTATAACTTACTTTTAAAGTGGCTATCTAGTCTCTGTTTGAGTCTCTGTTTCCATGGATGGGGAACTCATTACCTCCTTTGTATTTCTGAGACTTAATGGTTATCTAACCACTGCTTGAATACTTCCACAGATGGGGAACTCATTGCCTCCTTTATATTTCTGAGATTTAATGGATATCTAATCTCTGCTTGAATACTTCCATGGATGGGGAACTCATTACCTCCTTTATATTTCTGAGACTTAATGACCATCTAACCATTGCTTGAATACTTCCACAGATGGGAAATGTATTGCCTCCTTTATATTTTTGAGGCTGAGTCTCCTCATCTTGCCCAAGCTAGAAGTTCAGAAGATACTCACGGACTGTTCCTGCTTCTGACTGGCAAGGAAGCTTTGACCTGCTGTCTTCTGATCTGGCTTAGAATAGCATCTAGCACACAGTAGGAGCTTCATCAATATGTGCTGACATTGACCTAGACCTTCTGGTGGTCTCCCTCTCTTGGGGATCCATCCTATCTGCTGCCAGACTTAGGGTAGATCTTGGATTAGCTTTAATCTTACTTTAGTTCAAGCCATCCACCAGCTTCAGCTGTCCTGATAGTATGTTGCCAAGCACCCATCATCTCTTGACGCAGTCCATTCCACTATGGAATAGCCTTAAATATCAAAAATGACATCAAGTTAATCTTAAATGAGGCTCTTTGCAACTTCTACCCATTGTTCCTGGTATTGTTCTGGGAGGAGGGAGATCAAACAGATTAAAGATAGCTCTTCCTCCATATAACGTCCCTTCAAATACACATAGACGTACCATGGACCCCTTGTGCTTCCTTTCACCAGGTTAAATAGCCTAAGTTTTTTAATCAATCCTTATAAATAGAAATTCAATGTTCTTCATTATTATGACTGCACTTGTTTGGAGGCCCAGCAGCTTATCAAGGTCTTTTTTGGGCTCTAGTGCCAAAAACGAAATCCAATATTCAAGATGCGGTTTGGCCATGGCAAAATAAAGCCGGAGGATGACCTTCTCCTCCTGGGCAATGGAGCTGTCTTGTTATCTCCTTTCTTATGTTGAGTACCAACTCCCTATGTCTCTCTTAATGTGACCCAAGACAGCTTCACTTTTTCTGGCTGCCATGCCATACTCTTGACTATATTGAACTTGTAGTTCTCTAAGATCCTTGGATCTTTTTCAGAAAAACAACAATTTCTATTTCATTATTTCTCCCTTACATTGTGCTTCTGGAGTTCTTTTTTCTAATTCAAATGTCAGGGTTTGCATTATCTCTCTTAAGATTCATTTTATGAAGTTCAGGCTGGTATTCTGTCTGGTCAGGATCTTTTCAGATAATAATTCTGCTACACACTGCATTAGCTATCCCTCTCAGCTTTGTGTCATTTGACAATCAGAGAAGCATCCTACCATGCATTTATCCAAGTTGAGAAAATGAGTGTCACAATGTCAGTGAGCACAGGTTCCTGAGCCTCTTCACTAGTCACATCAGGCTAGGTATGCTCTAGACACTGTTGACTTGACTTAACTTGACACTGAAGCACCAATAGCTGTTCTATAGGCCTAGAGTTCTGGTTCAGAATTCATCTAATTTACTATGGTCTACCCCAGAGGTTCTCATACTTTATGGTGTCAAGACTTCTTTACAATCTTGTATTTATGAGCGTTATATCACTCATATAGGATGTAGCAACTGAGCCTGGAAGGGTAAAAGGAGGATTTCCACATTTTCTGAAATTCAAGGCCATGGGTTATCTTTGGTGCGCCTATCTCCTTCACTTGTCAGATCAAATTAAATATGAATTTTGTTTATTCTACACACACACATACACACACATGTGCATACCATCCAATATTCATCCTCCCTACTCTATGTAACCTTTGCTCCTAATTTTCCACTTTTCAATTTTCCTTCTGCATTGATTATAAGCCGCTTGAAGGCAGATATTTTATCAATGTTTATTGTTATTAGAAATTAAAATATGTTAGTATCATTATAAAAATAATATTTATCTTAAAGACCCTCTAAAAATATCTTATTGATTCCCAGGGATCTCTGGACCAATTCTGAGAGCCACAGGCTAGTCTACATCTACTGTCCTCACAAGAATAGAATGAGATTATTTATCAAATGCTTTGCAAAAAAAAATCTAGGTCAACTACGTCTGCAAAATTCCCTTCATCTCTCAGCTTAGTAACAGTTTCCATAAAGGCCATTGGTTAGTACTGCATGCCTTGTTCAAGATGAAACCATGGTGGCTCCATTGCATCCTTCCTGAGAAGTTTATTTATTTAAAAAAATAATATGTTTAACCATTTCCCCAGAAACTGAGGTCAAGCTCATTGGATTGTACTTTGCATTTTTTTCACTACCTGCATCTTTCTCGGTCTCTGTCTCTCCTTTTGAACTGTGACTGTTCTATAACAATTCTAGAACATTTATTTTTGTGTCATGATCCAGTCTAGATGAGGTGGTGCTGGTCCTTTTTGATCATGGCTTTGTTTTCTTTAGGATTCTGTCCTAGAATTTTGTCAGAAGTCTAGATGAATCTCAATGATCTATAGTTGCAAACTCTGTAGATTAAAAAAAAATTAGAACAACATATTCTCCCAGTTCTATGGCATTCATCCCTTTGAAAAATTACTGAAAGCTGCTCATCAATCAAATCTGCTATTTTTCCAACTGGAGGATATGGTTCATTTGGACTGGGTAGCCAGAATCCAGTATGGACAGAAGGCTCTATTTTATCATTGCCTTACTTGGGCATCAGCTTCTAATAAGTCATGTTTGTTCTTTGGTTTTCCAATCAAAGGCTAATTTCACTGATCAAAAAACAAAAGTAAAATTAGAATAGAAAGTCTCTGCCTTCTCCCTATAGTCAATTATTATTGCCCATCCACCTTGAGAAATGGACTTATTTATTCTTTGATTCCCTTCATCCTCCAGCAGAGCCAATAAATCCCTTTGTTGTCCTTCACTATTCTTGCCAGTCAAAGGCCATTTTCAGCTTTTAGCTCTTCTGATGTTATTCTTGTTCTTATAGCATTCTATCATGCTTTTGTATTCCCGCTCTGGTAACTGTCCATTCCTCCATTTTATGCATTTCTCTTATAAAAATCTAAAGTGAACGACTAATATGGAAATAATCTATGTCAGATTGCTTGTTTTCTTGGGGAGAGAAGATAGGAAGAAGGAGAGAGAAAAATGTGAAACTCAAAATCTTATAAAAAATGAATGATGAAATCCATTTATATGTAATTGGGAAAAACAAAATACCATTTGCCAAAAAAAAATCTAAGTTGATTAGTGAATTCCCTATATATCCACATCAGTCTCTTCCAAGAAGGTGAAGTAAACAAACATTTACAAAGTGTTTTCTATGCACCAGACACTGTGCTAAATACACTTTATAAATATTGTCTCACTTGATCCTTACACCAATTCTATGAGGTTAGCTGTATTATCGTTCCCATTTTTTAGTTAAAGAAATGAGGCATTTGGAGGTTAAGTAATTTTTCCAAAGTTTCACAGTTAGTGTCTGATGCTGGATTTAAACTCAAGTATTGCTGAGACCGGACCCAGTGCGGGATCCATTGCATCACCTAATTGCTCCTTCAGATAACTTCTGTTTTGTTTGTTTTTTCTCTTCTCAGTTTGTTTTCTTTTCCATTCTTGAGAGTTTCCCATTAATCCTAGGCTAATTTTCCTCACAGAATTTTAGTCCGGAGGATCCTCGCTATCATTTCTCTGAACCTGTTAAAGTCAGCTCTATGAAAATCAGGGATGTGAGACAGAATAAGCTTGGGTTTCCTGTCTTTTCCCCATCATAAACTCAAGAAGGGAGTGGTTACTTCCCTCAGAGATTTTCATCATTTCCACTCCATTAAGCAGCTCCATCCTCTTAGGGAGAATCAGATTTAGAAGAGAATTTCCCCATGTTCCTTCCTCCACCTTTTAAAGAGGAAACTGAGAGGAGTTGGTTGGATCCTTTGTGAAAGGCTATCCTTCTTTCATAAATCAGATTGAGCTTTTGGAGAACTCTGTGTAATTGAGAGCTTCTTTGGAGAACTCCCTGAAATTGAGGAGCTTCTTCCGAGGTCATCTTGTGGACAGAAGATCCTGAAGGAATAAGTCCAACCATGGCACTTCACTTACTTAAGCCCCTTCAATATACTTCTATTGCCTCTAGGACAAAATGCTCTTGTGGCTTGATATTTAAGTTGTCACCACATCTACTTTTCTAGTTTTATTTCATATTTCTTTCACTCACTCCCTTTTCCAGCCAACTCTGCTTTTTTGTTTTTGTTTTTGTTTTCTCATTAAAAAATGATGTTTTAATTCTCATTTGAAATCAAATGAGGCAATATTTGTAAAGTATGTTTAACACAGTGCATGAAATGGCTTCAGCTTCCATGATGCATTTGTATAGGTTATTCCCAATACCTGGAATACACACCGTCCTCACTTCAGAGGCTCAGGATCCCTAGCTTCCTTTTGCTCTCTTGAAGAGTTGAGCTCTCTGATTTTTTCCTCATGTATTTATCAAAGTAAGCTTTTAGAAGATAGGGATTGGTTTTTATTTTTTTATTTTTCTAGGCAATTGGGGTTAAGTGATTTGTCTAGGGTCCTATAGCTAATAAATGTCACATGCCTGAGATTGCATTTAAACTCAGAGCCTCCTGACTGCAAGAGCAACTTTTTTTGGGTTGTTTTGTTTGTATATCCTTAGTGCTTATCACAGTGCTTTGAACTACCTATTTTGTATTGCCTTTTCTCTCCTTAAATGACTTTTTCCAGGGTTGGGCAAGCTTATCTGGAGGTGTCAGAGGTGAAACTTAAACTCGAGTATTTTTTATTTAATATGCTTCTGTTGCCTTCCCAATTAGAATGGAAGCCTCTTGAGAGTAGGGTTTGCTTCTTTGTATTTGTAGCACAGTGTTGGCCACAGGACAGGTGTCTAATCAGTGTCTGCTGGTTAATTCTTAACTCTGAAGTCATTTCTTTGTCCACTTTGACATGCATAGTAAATATTTGTTAAACTCAATTTGATTGGGGAGAGAAACATCAGGGGGAAATGTGGGTTCCTGCACAGAGCTAACCCCTACACCATGGTGGAACCCACCAACTTTGTTGGTTTGGTCTAAAACCAAGCAAAAGAATGACAACAGAAAAGACTCCTGAAAAGGAAGACTGGAAGTCAGCCAAGGGGTGACAGCACCTTTAAAGTGTCATGAGTTTTAGCCTTCCACATCTATCCTACTCAAGGTTGATAGATTCCATTTCTCATTATGTCTAGTTCTCAAGAGCAAAGTGATTAATGGGTGTTTTAGGCAAAGTGATGACACCAGCTCTATTTCAGGGAATCTTTGTTACAAAACAACATAAAAAATAGACCTTGGCTCAATACAAGGAAAAAAACAAAACCTTTCCGACAATTAAAATTATCTCCAAATGGAATTTACTTTGTGAAGTAATGAGTTTCCCATTAATGGTGTCTTCAAGTAGCTCTTGGATGATCTCTTGAAAGGGATGTTATGAAAATGAATGTGTTCTTTAGAAAGAGGTTGAATTTAGTGACCTTTGAGGTTACTCTCACCTTCCGAGTCCTATAATTTCCTCATGCATTTACAAACTAAATAGCTCTTTATACTGACTGATCTGAGCATCAAAAGATTGCCCTGACACTCTCCAGAGAAGTTTCTGAGGTTGGCAGTCATGAAACCTTGGATCCTGGCAAAAGAAGCTTTGAACAAATCTGCTAAGTGAATCCTTGTGGTTGAGAATAAGAAATGAGGTAGAATGCATATGATCTTTAGATTTTCATGCATATTACTGCTTTTGGGATAGGAGGGGACAATGGTTCATCCCAAATGGCTTGTTAAGTTGTTTTTCAGTCATGTCTGACTCTCTTGACCCCATTTAGAATTTTCTTGGCAGAGATACTAGAATGGGTTGTTTTTCCAGTTAATTTTATAAATGAGGAATTGAGGCAAACAGGATTAAGAGACCTACCCATGGTCATATAGCCAATAAGTGATGATGATGATGTCTTCTTGATTCTAAGCCCAACATTTTCACCAGTGCACCAAATAGAAGAGCATGTTGAAGCTTAGGAAAGGGATTTTGAAGCATTTGACCATGCATGTCTTCTCTGTCTAGACATTTGCATTCCCTCAGATAAATGAAACTAGGATCTGAAGTTCTGATCATGTAGCTCCTTGCTGATTGCATTATCTCTCAGAGAGATGTATATAATGAACCAAAAGCAGAGAGGTTTCTCTTGTGGTTGAGAATAAGAAATGAGGTAGAATGCATATGATTTCTAGATTTTCATTTATACTACTCCTTATTGGGATAGCTCAGATCCACATCTTCCCCAGCTAGGAGTGTAAATATTTTAATGTTAATTGCTCCTTTAAATTCTTAAATTGCTAAAGTAAAGAATAGATCTGATAGATCAGGACCCTCCTCCTCTCCTTCCCATTTCCTCCCAAAATGCCCTTAATTAAACTGGTAAAAAATAATTACAAATTAAAGATAAATGCTAAACACTGGGGATAGAAAACACTAAAATGAAGGCTATCTCTATCCTAAAAGAGCTTTCATTTCCCCACCCCATTCCCCACCCCCAAAAAGGAAGAAGAAGACAACAATTCCAAAGAGTGTTTTTTAGGTAAAGGGATTTGGGTTTGACAAAGCTCAGAGATGCTGAGCAGTCATTGACTGGAAAGGACACATTCTTTCCAGGATGATTGGATTATTGTTCCTAGAGCCCAGGGGTAGAATGAAATGGGAAGGGAGGTGTACACCTGGAGTGAAGATGGCTAGGTAGGTCTGGGTCAGGTAAACTCAGCTCCGAAGCCCAGGATAAAGGGTTAATAAGTGCTACCACAAAAGTAAAAGAGCTAGAATGAATATTCACCCTAAGATAACTAAAGTTGGTTGTGTAATAAAGACAGTCATTTTAGTTGAAAATGTCAATCTTTTGGGTTGATTAAATTCTTTTTTTCAATAGAATTTTTGTGTCACAACAAATCATAGGATGCGCAGTGGGAAAGGACTTTAGATGCCATTTAATGCATCTTCTTTTGACATAGGGGAAAACTGAGTATTACAGTGACTGATTCATGTGTAAGAACCTAATGACAAAAAGTAAATCTCCAGACAGTTTCATATAATCGAGTGAATAGTAGTTTTGGAGGTAAAAGTTCTGGATTCAAATTCTGTCTCTACTATTTATGACTTTGTGTGACCTTGAGCAAATCATCTAGCTTCACTTTAACTTCCTGAGTACCTGGGGGGACAAGATGGCCATTTCTTCCATCTCTATGATCCTTTGCTCTCTCAGGCAACACTGTATTACAAAAAAAAAAAAAAAAAAAAAAAAGAAGGAAATACATATTTATACAGTAACTATTATGTGCCAGACACCATGCTAACTTCTTTACAAATATCGTATCGCTGGATCTTCACAACAACATTGTGATGTACTCTTATTATCCTCCTTTTACAGTTGAGGAAACTGAGTCAGATATCAATTAACTGAATAGTCCAAGGTCATATAAGCTTGTCAATGTCTGAGGCTACATTTGAACTCAACTTTTCTTGATTCTAGTTCTTGTGATCTTAACTTCCAGTCAGAGAATTTAAGGATCATGTTCTAAGGCAAGATTTGAAATCAAATGGTATCAGTGTTGATGACTATGGGAAACCGTGGGTGCGTAGAATCAACAGGACTTGCTGCTATCTGATTGGACCTGAGAGGAGAAAGGAGATAAACAAGAAATAGAACCTCATAATCTTAAACAAAGGACAAGGTTGAAATGTTCCATTTCTTCCAGTACTTTGTTTTTCCTTAAGTTTTCCCCCTGATCAACCCTTTTAGCTAGAGATGATCTCATCTTTTCCAATCTCTCATCCACATCCTTTTGACCTCTTGTTTGCACTTATGACAATCTAGCTTGTATTAGAGTTTTTGCTTGATGCATTTTTTATCTTTTTCCTGGATTGTTCTTTAAAAAACAAGTGGGTAATTTATTTCATTTTGTATTATCAGATCTATATCTGGCCACTGGATGCAGATGGCTCTGGAGGAGAAAGGGAGGGTGGTGACTTTGCACAGCCCTTCCTCACTTAAATCCACTTTATTTGCTGATTTTTGCATCACCTCCACCACTAGCACAGTATATAACTTATAGAAAGCACTTTTGGGGGGCTATTTCAATGATAGGTACTTAATTTTTAATAATAGCTTACTATTTTCAAAATCTATGCAAAGATAGTTTTCAACATTCACCCTAGCAAAATCTTGCATTCCATTTTTTCCCTCCCTTACCCTCTTGCCAATCTCCCTTCCCCCCCCCACAAGTAATCCAATACAGGTTAAATATGTGCAATTCTTATATATTTCCACACTTATTGTCATAAGTACTTAATAAACATTTAAATATCAACTGATTAATCTTTATGTTTCTCCTAGCATCATGAATGGCACTAGTAGGTACCTAATAAATGTTGATTGATTGATCTTCTTTATGTCTTTCCAAGTTCAGTGAGGTTAATACAGATCTTCCTCATCCCAACACCACCTTTCTATTTACTCCCTATGAGTGCTTATGGGTTTATTATTATTATTATTATTATAGCTTTTTATTTACAAGATATATGCATGGGTAATTTGTCAACATTGTCCCTTGCAATCACTTCTGTTCAAACTTTTCCCCTCCCTCTCCCATTCCCTCCCCCAGATGGCAGGTAGACCAATACATGTTAAATATGTTAAAGTATATGTTAAATACAATATATGTTTACATATCCATATAGTTATTTTGCTGCACAAGAAAAATTGGACTTTGAAATAAGGTAAAATTAACCTGAGGAGAAAATAAAAAACGTAAGGGGACAAAAACAGAGGGATTGGAAATGCTATGCAGTGGTTCACACTCATTTCCCAGAGTTCTTTTGCTGGGTGTAACTGTTCTATTCATTATTGAACAAATGGAACTGATTTGGTTCATCTCATTGTTGAAGAGGGTCACATCCATCAGAATACATCCTCATACAGTATTGTTGTTGAAGTATATAATGATCTCCTGGTCCTGCTTATTTCTGAGTACTTATGTTTTAACTAAAATGAATGATGTATATCTCTTTTACTGATCAATATAATCAATACCAATTTAATTAGAAACCAATGTGGAGCATTTGGCTTAGAGTCAGGAAGCCTTGAATTCAAATCCAACCTTAGATACTTTCTAACTATGGGACTTTGGCTAAGTCATTTAGCTTTGAACTATTTCAGTTCCTCATCTTTAAAATAGGAATTTTAGCACCTACATCCTAGGATCTACATTTAGCATAGTAAGCACTACATAAATGCTACCTAGTGCTATTTTTTTTATTGTTTTGATGAATGCAGTTTTGCAATATGGTTTGTGATCTGGTACTACTAGGTTCCCTTCCCTCCCCCCGCCACTTTTTTGCATTACTTCCATCGAGATTCTTAATCTTTTGACCCTCTGTATAATTTTAGTTATTATTTCTAGCTCTATATAGTAATCCTTTGATAGTTTGATTAGTATGGCATTGAATAGTAAATTGATTAAAGCAGCTTTGTTCTTTTTTATTATACAGGTTCTTTTCTAGTCAGAGCTACTGTGGGAATTTGTTTTGCTTAAATATGCACATTTGTAACAAAGATTGTTGTTTTTTTCCCCTGGAGTGAGATGAGGGCAATAAGTGGGAAAGAAAATATATACTTGTTAATTTTTTTAAAAAATTGATTAAAATTCAACTGAGTTATTTCCTTAGTTCTCCTATAAATAATCTAGACTGGAAAATTGGTTTAATAGCATTTTCATAGAGCCCATCCCCTCAAAGAAGGATGCAACCTAAAATATGTCTTAGGAGGTATACAATATCCTCCTTATCTTTCTTTCCCACTACCCATATTTTGAAACAAAAATCAAGAAAATATTTTTTACAATTAGCCCAGACAACCTGAGTTCTCACTTGTAATCCTAACAACTACCTTTTCACTTCTTTTGAAATCATCTCCCTTTCTTTCACCCATCCCTTTTCTGATTCTTTTTTTCACCTACCCCTTTTATGACTCTTAGTAATATATACATATATAGTGTACAGTGTAATATATATACACAATCATAAACTGATTAAAACTATCTTGTCCTGAAAAACTTTTATTTGGAATTGCTAGTGAAGGAAAATATGGACAATAATCATGTCTTCCTCTTGGATTGTTTCTATCCATTCAAAACTCTTCACGGGCTACCTCCTTTACAAAGCTTATCTTAATTCTCCTCGTTGTTAAGAGTTTCTCTACTAGAAGTTATTCAGAAGAAATTTCATATATGTGTTGTCTCTTCCACTAGAATATAAATTCCTTGAGAGCCAGGACCGCCTTGCCTTACTTAGCAATTAAATTAATTTATTCATTATGTTGCATATATTTCACATTTGTTTATCCTCATACTTATTGTCCTGCCAGTGAGATATAAACTCTTTGAGAGTAGAAATTGCTGTATTCTTGTTTTTTTTATTCTCAGCACCTAGTCCCACACAGAATAGGTGTTTAGTAAAGGCTTTGAATTGAATTATTCAGGTAAATTGAGTTGAAGCATGAAGGATAAACATACACACATCACAATAAAGTGACTAATTTATCACAGAACTGCATCTTTTGAGAACTGAAAGGGATCTCAGTGGACATCTAGTCCAACTCATCCATGAAAGGAATCCTATTATAAAATAACTAGACTTGAGAATCTCTAAGAGAAGATGCCTAATGCATCAAATTTGTAAGCTTTAGAGGGACACTCTTTACAAGGACATATTTTAAAATTTGGTTTCTTACATCTGTGTGACCCTGGGCAAGCCATATCCTCTCTTTGCCTGAGTTTCTTCATTTATCAGTCATTTAATAATTTAATTTTTCAACAACTTATATTATTGATGTGTTTTGTTATTCATTATTTATTTTATTATAATGTAAAAATTATAATTAATTTATTAACAATTAATATTACATGCTTATCTAGTGGCAGGCATGGTGCCAAGTGTTGGGTATATCATGAGGGTGATTTAAAAGGTTTGTCCCAGTTCCAAGATTTTACAATCCCATGTTGAATTCCAGAAGAAAGAGAAAAGAAGGTAGTGAGACCTAGATTCCAATTAATGTTACCCCTGATTACCACATAACTCTGGGGGAGTGAGTCACTGTTCTTTATTAAGCGGGGGCAGGAATCTTAAAGATTAATGAAGGTTTCCGAAAAGTAGCAAGAGATCAGAGCCATAATGCTTGTGTAATTCCTTTCCTTTTTCTCTGTTTTAAAATGAAAATACCAAGAGGAAGCTGGGAGGAAATAGAGCATTTCAGCTCTGTATTCTGCATAATGAAAAGATTAATTCAAGGGGAGGACCCTTTAGGAAACATCTCACCGATTTTCTTGTTTACAAAATATTCTGGAGCATGGCCTTCTAAAGCAGGATAATCACTGGAACAAATAATTCAAAATACTGGTTGATTGGCATCCACTCTGGAGAAGGATCTGGCTTGTTCTGAACCCTGACCCCAACCATCCTTCATAGCCCTGTCATTTCCCAGGATCCAAAGCTTCCAAATGTACGAGCCCCATTCTTTTCTGAAGAGAGTAGCAGTTATTGTCTCCATTTATTAATAGAGAAAATAAGACATGGGGAGGCTGGTCTGTGGGGATTCTGCCAGATTATTTTTAGTGCTGTATCTTGCTTTGAGAGAAGCAATTGGATGCCATGGGTGGAATGTGGGGCTTGTAATCAGGAATTTTAGATCTGCATTTAGTCTTAGGCATGTAATAGCCAGGTGATACTGGGCAAGTTTCTTAATATCTCTGAGCCTCAGTGTCTGTGGTTAAAAAGTGTGTGTATGTATTTGTGTGATCCTGGGTAAATAAAAACTGTATTTGCCTCAGTTTCCTCATCTGTAAAATGAGTTGGAGAAGGAACTTATAAATAACTATAGTATCTTTGCCAAGCAAAACCCAATTGAGTTCACAGAAGTCAGGACCAAATAGCAATAATAAACAAACTAACAACTACATACATATATACATATATCTTATTAGAATTATAGTGATTTTTATTAAGTGATCCATGATATCAACCATTTCCCAAGGATGTGGGGAGGATCAAATGAGTCCACATATGTAAAGTCTTACAAACCTTAACTGCTATTAAAATGTTTATTGTTATCATTATCATCGTCCAATAATATATCATAGTAAATGGACAGCTGGTCTTGGAGTCAGGAGGGCCTGGGTTCAAATCCTATCTGACACAGACTGAGTTGTGTGACCTCTAACAAATTATTTAACATCTCAATATTCCAGCCAATCCTTGAAGACTCTAAGTTGGCAAATAGACATCAATCTGTCTTAGCAGAGGGAGTTTTCTTTCTCACATACATTTTATACATTATTAATAAAATAGCTAGTAATAACAGTAATAATAATAACAAAAACATCAATGCTATTCATGATTATATCATATCAATATTAATTAAGATAAATAACTAATTATATTTATATAATATATCATTATGATTGATAAAAATGTAACTAATACAAACCATATTTTATAGTTTTGTATATACTATACAAAATTTATACCATTAATTATTATATTATATTATCATATACAATTATATGATAATACTGGAATTTTATCAGCTATGGAAACTCTTGATATGCAAACTTCTGTTGATGTACAAGATAGTGTTTCCCTGAGGCTCATAATATCTTATATCTAAAACTAAAAGGAACTTCAAAGGCCATCTAGCCCAACCTTTTTATCTTACAGATAAGGAAACTGAGGCAGAAAGATTTGATGACTTGAAAACCCAACTCTCTCATTTTACAGATGAGGGAACTGAGATCCAGAGAAGTTGTGACACAGGTATCACTTGGCTGAGTGAGGATTTAAATGTAGATGCTTTGATTTCAAATCTACCAGTTTTCCTACTATAGCTTACTACCTCTATATCTGAGGCTCATAGCAGATGTACTCAGTTAATAAGATAAAAATGTCATTAAGTCATTCTATCCATTTCTGCCATAATTTATCATAGAACATTTAAAATGAACGAACAATTGTGAGAGAGTGGCCTAAGTCAGGAATATTTCTATTTAAACTCTAATAGATTGGATGGCAAAAATGAGGTAGCAATAGCATCAATGTGATTCTTGTTATTAAGATTTATTATTAATTCTTATTAGTCATATTATTATATTAATTAACATAATTATATATGATAAATATAATATAATAATTAATAGCATATACATCTGACTTGTTGAGCTATGTAGATAAAGTTGTCATCCTTTTAAAAATGTCCATTTGCCCTTTTCTTCTTTGCAACTCTCAAGACAATCAAAGTACCACAGATTTAGAGCCAGAATACAGTTTTAGATGCTATAGAAAGCAAGTCCTCATTTTACAGATGGGGAAATTGAGGCTGTGAGGGAGGATAATGGATTTGTCCAGGTGATACAGCCAGTAAACATCTGAGAAATTATATGAACTCTGGTCTGACTTCTAACTCTGCCTTCTATCCATTGCAGCACCTAACTGCTTACTATTTTTCAACACTCATCCTTTTCTACTCGGGTTCATCTGAAATGTGAAGGATAATGGGATTCCCAAACTTCAGCCTTCAGTCCTTTTCTCTCACTTGACCCCATTCGGGTCCATAATTCCAACAACCCACAATGAAGAAACATTTGGATGTCATATTGTGATTGCAAACTTTACAAATCCTAAGTTTAGTTAAGCATCTTTGCCTAGCTAAAACTAGCATTACCCTTATCTTCTGTCACCCAGATTCCCTGAATCTTGAAAATGGGGAGTCATTTTTTTTACTCAGTTTTTTTTTCTATGTTGAATCACTAACTCCTATTATCATTCTGAAATTCTTAGACTTGACCTTTCCTACAGTCATTCTGTGATGGTGAGGTTGTAAATTGGCCCGATCATTTTAGAAAGGAAAATAGAATTATGCAGGAAAATTTACAATGCTATTCATACCTTTGACTCAGTAATCTCACTTTTTATTTTATTTCTCAAGAAAGTTGACAGCAAGCAAGACCAATCGGTATACAAATATTCATAGAGGGACTATCTGTGATAGCAAATAGTTGGAAACAAATTATGTGCCCAACCTTTGGGAAATGGCTAAGCAAATTGTGGTAGGAGGATGTAATGTAATATTATTGCATCGTAAGGAATGCTGAGGCACTTGGTGGGTGTAGGTCATAGCAAATTACAGATGAAAAATTGCACAATAGTTGTGGAATAATGTAGGTCGACAGAGAAGTCTATTTCTGAAACAAGAGAAGGGCTGGCACCAAACTGGAGTGAAGGGTAATAGATGAATAGCAATGGTACTCTCACAATGGTAAGGGATCTGGTCAAAATTTTGATTAGTTGGATATGACATCAAAGAAGCCTTGCAATCCACCTTGTTGCTTTACCCTAAGACCATGGAACTTTTCCTTCTGGCTGGTAGCTAACTGACTACTAGGAGGATCTTATGGGCCACATTTATGGGGATACATGGACAAGAGAAACACCCGATGGGAAAGACTGGATATGTTGTAAATGAATTCTAGGAAGGAAGATGATACCATAGACCACTGGAGAATCAAAGGAATTAAAATAAATATAGAGATTTTAATGAAATACCACAGAGTAAAGAAGGCGCACTTTTTGTGGGAGATAGTAAGGCATAATGGATAGAATTCTTAGCCAGAGAGTCAGTATGTCAGATCAACTCTCTGATTTGATTTGATTTTAATTTAATTTAATTTAAAGAGAGGCATAGGGATGCTAAGTGACTCAAGCTCATGGACTTACAATGGGTAGGTCTAGATCAACTTCCTCATTTTACAGTTGAGGAGATTGTGGTCTGAGGGGTTTACTTGTAGGCTAAAGGTAGTAAGTAGTTATATTTGAATTCAGCTTCTGTTGGCTCCTAAATTCAGCAGATTTTCCAACAAAGTGGGCACTTTTTATGCATAACTTTGTTCATTCTTTTTGTTTGTTTGGGTTGGGTTACCTCTCTCTCTTTTCCTAGTCTTTTTTGGTACAAAGGCACTATTTCAAAAGCTGTTGGGCTTAGGGTCCCAAGCCGTCTTCCATCAGAGTTTGAGGGAAGGAACTGCTCTCTTCCTTCTTCCTCAAGGTGCCTTGCTGCTCCAACTAGGCTGGATTTTCTGCCATGTGGTGGCAGCTAATGGGGATGTTTTGATCCCTAGTCCTCAGAAGTTGCATCCCTGTAAAATGACCTTGAATTGGAATCAGGGCTAGTGGTCTGGGGTGTTATTACTCCTAGGGCTCCTGGCCAGCAACTCCTTTAAAGGTGTAAACTCCCTCAAAGGTTTGAACTCCTTTAAAGGTATAAACCAAGAAGATGACCTTGTCTCAAGTTCTAGCCCATAACATCTGTAAGAATCGTAACCCTAATATCTATGACCTTTTTTCCCCCAAGGATTCTGGCACATAGTAGGGGTTTAACAAATACTTATTTCCTTCCTTCCTTTTAACCTATTTTTGTGAGCCTAACTTTCCTTTCCTGGTATTTACAACCCTCTCTCTATAATCTAACCCTGTCTATCTGTCTTCTTGCTATTTTCCAGCTAGAACCCAACTCTGACACCGAGGGGAGGTAATAAGTTCTGATAAATATGACATAAATCAGAATATTCCAAATTCTGTGAATTCAGAGAGCCATTCATGTTAGCATTAAAAGTTACAGAATCTACCCTTCTTTCTTCTACTAACTGCAACCATATTCTCTTTGTAGTTTCATCTTTGTTCTTAAATCTGAAGGATCCCTTCCTTAAATCTTGCTTAGAGTCTATCTGAATGTGGTTATTGCAGACAGCTAAACCAAGGAGGAACTTTTCTCAAGGGAAATGGCATTTTCTTTCAATCAAGATTTTTAAAACTGAGTTCCATAAACTAATGAAAAAACAAATTGGATAACTATTTCAATATACTTGGTTTCTTTTGTAATCTTATGCATTTCATGCTTTTAAATACATTATTCTGAGGAAAATTCTACAAGCTTCATCAGATTACCAAAGGAGTTCATGACACAAAAAGGGAAAGAATCCTTGCTTTAAATGAAAGAGAACTAATTTGGAGTAGCAAAACTCAAATTCAAATTCTAGTTATGCTATTTGTATAATTTTAGGCTAGTCATTTTTCCATTTGTCAGCTTTGATATCTTCACATTTAAAATGAGAATGAGAATTTTTTATTTTTATAAATGCATAATTCTATTATTATAATATAAATTTGCTACCAACCTCACAGAGTTATGGAGAAGAAAACACCCATGATGATTCAAGTGCAAAAAGTTGGATTTGGAGATTCTACATTCAATTTCACGCTGTGCCACTTGGTACTGGCTGAACCTCAGTTTCCTCATCAGTAAAAAGAGGTGACTTGACTAGATGACCTTGATAGTTCTTTCCAGATGAAATTCCTTGGTCTCATGAACCCCAGTCCTATTAGATTCATCTTTCAACTCCTGCATATGCCTTATTTGTTTTTACATTTGGGCATTTATTCAGGTTACTGTCTAGAACACCTAGCATTTCAGAGTCTCATAGCCACAGTTTTTCAGAGTTGGAAGAGACCCCCTGAAAAAGCATTCATCTCTATAACACACCCAGCCATCCAATCTTACTTGAAATTACTCAGGGAAAGGGGATCTTCATTTCTCACTTCCCAAGGGAGTCGATTCCACCTTGAGATAGCTACAAATTATAAAATGTTTTATTGACCTCAAGACTAATTTAGCCTCCATGTGACTTCCACCAATTACTCCTGGTTCTGCCCTCTGGCATCAAACCAAACAAGTCTAATCTCTTTCCCACATGGCACCCACTAGATGGCTCTAATGTTTCCATTAAATCTTCCGTTCTTTAAGAGAATATTGATTTGATTCCTTTAACTAATTCTCATGAAACATGAACTCAAAGCTCTCCTCTGTTTGGCTTTCTTCCTGCTTCTGCCTCCAATGCTCTCTGGTTTATCCATGACTTTTCCAAAACATAGAGTCTAAGATGGGATGCAATGCTCTAGATATAGTCCAACAGAACTGAATACAGCAGAACTATTTCTTCCCTATTCCTGAAAGCTGTGTCTCTCTTAGCCTGAGATCTCATTTATTTTTGTTTTTATTTTTAATCGTCATATTATGCTCTTGACTCATACTGAGCTTTAGGTTCACTAAAACTTCCAGAGAAACCAGTGTGTAATTGTGCCTCCTAAAAAGCATGTTTGTGAAATTGAGTTTTTGACTCAATTCTAAGAACTTTTATTTGTCCCTCTTGAGCTTAATCTTATTAACGCCAAACCAATGTCCTGTTTCATCCTGAAAAGATCATTTTTGCATAATGAATATATCAATGAGTGTGTAACTTTCACTCTCAACTGTGCAACTTGAATCTTGAGGATGTTTGAGTTGGTTTCAGCACATCCCTAATTTATTCCCTTCAAAACGAGCCACTGGAACAACAAACAATGGAAACCTTTATTAAGGATTGTATCTGAGAAAACCCAGACATTTTTAGTCTTTTTTTGTGTTCTGAATACTTTGGAAGTCTGATGAAGCTTTTGAATCCTTTCTCAAAATAATGTTTTTTAATAATTCAAGGACATGTTAAATTTCAGGTAGATGTTAGTGAGAAAGAAATGTTTTTTCCCATTGAAGTCCAAAAATCTCCTTGAAGTCTATTTACAGATTCCTCGAGGTCCTGTTGACCCCAAAAGCTGTATTCTAGAATTCAATAAAGGGAACAGAGCAATAATGCAGGAAGAGACTTGGAGATGGAGTTAGATGGAAGGTATAATTGAAGTTTCAACTCTACTATTTATTACTTGTAGGACATTAGGCAAGTTACTTTGGAGTTAAGAAGATCTGAATTCAAATTATACATCCATTCCTAATTAGCTGCTTTCAGTCCCAGTATTCTCATTTGTAAAAAATAGCATAATAATATCATCTTAGGGTAGCTAGGTGGCACCATAGTGCCTATAGCACCTGTAGTAAAAATCAGAAAAACTCAACACTTAAACTTTCTGCATTTAAATCTGGCCTCAGACACTTTCTGGCTATGTTACCCTGGGGAATCCCTTAACCCTGTTTGCCTCAGTTTCCTCTGTAAAATAGACTGGAGAAGGAAATGGCAAACCACTCTAGTATCTTTGCCACGAAAAATCTAAAACAGGATCACAAAGAGTTGTACATGGCTGAACTACTGAACAACACAATAATAATCACCTATTTCTCAGAGATGTTTTGATGTTTGAAAAAGATCATTCCTGTAAAGTTCTTTGCAAACCTAAAAGTGAAATACAAATTATTGAATTCTTGGAACCTTGGTTAATCTGAAAAACAAGGAATTTAACAGTGGAGAGACTAGTGAATATGGATTCAGAATACCTGAATTTAAATCTGAAGTCTACAACTCATTCCCTGAATGACCTTTATGATGACACCTAATTCTGTGGGGCCTCAGTTTTCCCATGAAAAAAAAGGAGAGAGTTATGAACTCTTAAGATCTTTCCATCTCTCAATTCTGTGATACCAGTTCTCTTCAATATATTTTTACCCTCTCTATCTTCCAGCAAGGTCAAGGGCATTCTCCAAGGGAAAAAAGATGTCCCAGTCTGAGTGCTCTGTGTCAAAGGGGAAGAGAAGGGTCATCCATGTCCCTGTGTCTTCAAATTAGTCAGGGGTTGTGTCTCTGTGTCTCTCTGTGTGTGCATTGCATGGAAATGACTCAAAGCTTTCCATTTTAGCACCAACTGGGAAAACTGCCTCCTCTCCACTCCCACTGGCTCCCTGAGTCACTGGCCAGACCTGGGGAGGCCTGAATTAACCTGTTTAGAAATGCTCAGTAATAATTCTGAGGAAACTTTAATGAGCATGCAGATGCATATAAAATAGGCTTAAAGCAATAAGTCCAGAAGGGATCCCAGAAGGCATGGAGGTTCAGTCCTGAGCTCCATGGTGAATAAAGGTCAAAGAATAATAAATTCAGATCAGGGGCTCTTAGTCTGTAGTCCCTCCACCCCCCCCAAAAAAAGAGGATTTATGGATAGATTTCTGGGAGTCTATAAACTGGGATGGGGATACAAGTACATCTTTATTTTCACTCTTTTGGTTTCCTTTGTAACCCTATGCATTTTACCTTATGCATTTAAAAACATTATTCTGAAAAGTGATAAAGAAGTTGTACCAGGATACCCCTGGGATATATGAGACAAAAAAAAAAAAAAAGGATTAAGAGCTCTGAGCCATCTAGTCCAACTTGCATATTTTACAGATAAGGAAACTGAGACTGAGGGAGGTGAAATTACTTTTCCAGGCCAAATTGACCTATGCTTTGCAGGTAGGTCCTCTGATTGTGGGTTTCAAGGTCTTTTTGGAATACTGTACAGCTTCTTGTGAAATTCTGTATACAAGGAGAAAGGCAGTGATATGCTAATACATAGAATAAGGATTAATTATGCATAAACTCAACTCTTGATCTATGGTGAACATGAAGTTAATAAGTGAATAAAAAGAGAGAAAATTTAAAGAAAAAAGTAATGGGTAACTAGACTCAGTAGATGTCTGAGGTCCTCCTAGGATTCTAAAGACATCCTATAATTCCACGCCTTTGGTGAACTCATCAATAAGCATTTATTAAGTGATTGCTATTTTCTAGGAATTGGAGATCTCAGGGAACTCTTACTGATCAAACTCCTGAGACAATAGTGAATAAGACCACTCTTCAATTCACTGCTGACTGGTAACCTTGTCAATAATAATTTGATCAATGGAGAACCACTCCTTCTGGAGACCACTCCTTCCTACCTGTGAGACATAGAATTGAAAGCTGTACAAATGTTTTTCCTTGCTTCTATTTCTCTGCTGAATTTCCTTACAATTCAGAGTGCTTTGTAATAGTGTTACCATTACTTTCAATAAACTTTGCTCCTTGACTAGGAGATGGGTTCAATCTACAAATTCTTTTGAGACATCTCGTGACACTGGTCTGGGATCCCAAACTTTTTGGCCTCCCCCTTCCCAACCTCAACATTAACATTCACATTGAAAATTGAATAATGCCATGTCGTAAGGCAGGATGAACATAAGCCCATACATGAGCATATATAAAACAAAATGAATATAATTTGGGGAGGATAAAATGAATATAATTTTGAGGAAGCTGAGGAGATCAGAAAATTTTCTAAGCAAAAGGTGGTACTTGTGTGAATTTTGAAAGATATTATGGATTTTAAGAGGTACAGATGAGGAATGCATTTCCAGGAGGAGGGACAGTTAGTGCAAATATATGGAGGTGGGAGATATGTATGAGGAACAATAAGGAGAACAATGTAGATAGATTGCAGAGCACATAAATGGTAGTAATGTATAAATCAGTTTGGAATGATAAGTTGGGGTTAGGTTGGGGATTGTGTTAAATTCTAAACAGGGGAGTTTATATTGGATCCTGGAGATTATGTGGAATTTACTGAGCCTAAAAAAAATGACATAGTCAGATGTATACTCTGAGAAAATCCAATGATTAACTTTGGCCTCTTGTATTGTCTCACTGAAGAAAAAGTGTAGACATCTTTCTTTCCAGGACTAGAAAGGTCTAAGCTATCTGACTTCTCTAAAACTTCTAGTGATGGGGAATCCATTGCTTCCCAAGGGAGCCCACTCCACTTATAGATAGCTCTCATCATAGGAAGTTTTTCATTACACCAAAACTTAATCTTTGGCATTGGACTTCCATCCATTAGAGCTTCTTCTGCCCTCTAGACCAAGAAGAAATCCAATCTCTCTTCCATGTAATATCCTTGAAAGTATCTGAACAAAGATATCCTATCAGTTCTAGGTATCATAGTCTCTAAACTCACCCCCCCCCCCAATTTCTTCACTTGATTTTTGCATAGCAGGGTTGTTGGTACTATGACTATTTTCCTCATCCTCTTCTAGATACTGAGCAGCCTGACTGTGAATGACTTTCAATACTGATAGACCACACTAGTCATTTTATTATTCAGAGGAACACAATTATAGGACTGCCTTAGAAACACAGGATGACCTTTGGAATCGGCCATTGTAGCTATCTCCATTTTGCAACTGAGGATTTGAGATCTATCAAAGTGAAGTGACCTGCTAAAAGACACACGGACTAGATTCCAAGTCTCTGAGCTTCTAACTCTGTGACCTTTGGATTCTATCCCATCGCTCCTGAGCTGAAAAGAAAAGGAGAAAAAAAAAAACACTGTACAACAGTCACTATTTCTCCGCCAGTACAATCCATGTAATTTACTCCTGTTACTTTCATGGATTTCCTTTCTTTGAAGGAGAAAAAGTGAACAAATTAGGTCTTTAGAAAGCAATAAGAGCATTTAGGACAAATGAAACATGGCAGGGTGGTGGGTGAAAATTAAGGGATACTTTTTCTTCTAATTCAAGCATCAGCACAAAAGATTATTCCTTTATGCATTCTTTTTTTTTTTTTTTGTTCACTTACTCACTGGTTCATGCATTCACTCATTTTACTCATCTACTCTCATTCATTGACATTCATACTTTCAATTACTCATTCATTCATCCTTTCACTTCTTCAGTCATTTGTTCACTCCCTTCTCCACTTTCCCTTAATCATTCATTCACTCCCTTTTTCATTCATTCATTTTTTTCACCATTAACTTACTTATTCACACATTCAGTTACTCATTCACTGATTCACTTAGTCACTCATCCATTTACTCATTCATGCATTCATACATTTTCACTCATTTACACTCACTTATTCTTTCATTCATTGATTTCCACTCATTCATGCATCATATAAATTCATTCACTTTTCACTCTCACTTCTTTAGTCATTCATTCCCTCTTTCACTCAATCATTCCTTCACTTGTTTACTCATACATTCACTTATTCATTTACTAATTCATTTACTCTCCCTTATTCATTTCTTCTTTCACTCATTTGTTCATTAATTAACTCATTCACTCACTCACTTCATATTGACTAAACACCCTCATACACCAATGATAAGGTAGACAACATATCAATAAAAAGTTTTTGTACAATGAAAGTAGACAAAGACACTTTCCATTTGCAGATGTTCCCAAAGGTAAACATTTTCAATGCTAAAAAAAGGTCACACTGATGAAACCCTTTTTACCAAAGGACCCTAACTCTTCTCTTTGAAACGAATAAAGGGAAGTGCAGCATTAAGCAAGTGTTTTCTGCCTGTAGTCCTTGATAAATACTTCCACCAATATCTAAATGCAATATGTGAATTAATGGATCCCAAGTAGTTGTGATGGAATTATTTCTTGTGAAAGATGATGAGCATAAGTGCTCTGAGGCTCCAAATGGCTTAAACAAGAAGATCTATTCTGTTCATGTTCTAGCATGAGAAGTAAGGTGGAATATAAATAGATTCAATGGCAATAAAACCACACCATTAACCAGCTGAAAATGGATTGATGAAGGAAGCTGAAAATGGATTGATGAAGGAAGATAATCATCATGCACAGCATCAAAACATCCAGTTTCTGAGGAACAAGATTTCCTCATATACTTCTGCATGTGTCAGGCAGCTCTGCATCAGTCTTCGATTTTGGCTTAATTAATTCTGTATTGTTCCCCTTGTACTGTTTTCCATAATGGAGACATAATTGAAACTCTCATTCATTCTTTTTAATCTTTGCTCCTGATGTACTAGACTCTCAGAATCCCCAGAATGTAAAATATCTTTTATCACTAGTATTAGTAATGAAAATCACAGTAGTGTAATGGGAAAAGGGCTGGAATTAGAATCAAGAAGACGTGGATTCAAGTTCCTTGTCAACACAGTTAGTAGCTGAGTGACATTTTCTCGCCCCACAAATCTGGGACTTGTTGATTATACCTTTACAACATTTCCTCCATCCTTATGCTGTCTTCACTTACTACAACCACACTGGTTCAGGTCCCTACCACCTCTCTCATGGATCTTTAGCCTCCTAATTGCTCTCCTTATCACAAGCCTTTCCCCTCTCCAATTTATATCCCACAATGCTATTGTGATTTTTCTTCTAAGCAATGAATCATACAACATGGGTTGTAGTTGTTTAGTCATTTCGGTCTGATTCTTTGTGATCCCATTTGGGATTTTCCTGGCAAATATACTGGTTTGCCATTTCTTTCTCCAGCTCATTTTACTGATGAAGAAATTGAGGCAAACAGAGTTGTAGCTATTTAGTCATTTCAATCTGACTCTTTGTGACCCCATTTGGGGTTTTCCTAGCAAATATACTGGTTTGCCATTTCTTTTTCCAGCTCACATTTTACTCCCCCTACATATTTTTCTCCAGCTACATTTTACAGAAACTTAGGCAAAGAGGACCAAAGAGCTAACAAGTGTTTGAGACCAGATTTGAACTCAGATTTGAACAATTCCTGACTCTTGACCAGGTACTTTATGTACTGTACCAGCTAACTACCTTATTATCACTACTCTGCCAATAACTCCCCAGGAGTTCTCTCTAGGGAGGGAATCTCTGGGCATTTTAATGATTTGAAATTTAAATTCCTTACCATTTACTGGCTGCAATCTACCTTTCTAGGCTTATTCTACATTATTCTCCTTCCATGGTCCAGACAAATTGGATTTTTTTGTTCTTTTCCAGAAATCATATTCTACTTTTCATTTCCATGACTATGCACAAATTCCAGAATTCACTTTTTATCACATCTGCCTTTTAGAGTACTTAGTTTTTTTCAATGTCAAGATCAAATTGCACATCCTACAGATGACATTTTTCTGAGCATCTCACTTATTCCATCTATTAGCATCTAGCCCCTTAAATAATTTTATTTTTATACATATACATACTTACACATGCATATATCCACACAGTGTATATATACAACATATATGTGTATACATATGTATATAGTATCTAATTCTAAGTGTTGACATTATTGCCCTTGATAGAATGTAAACTCCTTGAGGTCAGGGACTGTTTTGTTTTTAGCTTTGTTTACCCAGAACTTGGTTGGTTGTTGTCCTTTGCTCTTGAAGAAGACCAAAGTACCTTCCCTATGTTAGAGTCAAGTTACAATGTGTCTGACTGGGGTTGATCAGACCGATATGAGCTAGGAATGCTCTGCCACAGGTTGGACACAAATAGTCCATGTGAACATTTGGGATAGCTTCTCTAACTTTGTGCATCTCACATTTCGTCTGAGCTACATCAATTCTGTTTTGCTCAAAGGACACAGCACCTTTTCTGATGAGAGCATGTCATGGTGGATGGTCCTATGTAAGTATCTCCCACGTCATGAAGTCAGTTCTAATGTTCTCGAGAGAAACCTTGGGAGTATCCTTTTATCTAACCACCTTGCGAGTGTTTGCTCTGTATGAGTTCTCCATAAAATAGTCTTTTTAGCAAGCATAAATTTGACATTTGAACAACATGGGCAGCCCAATGGAGTTGTGCTCTCTGCAGGAGAGTTTAGTTCAAGAAGACCTCAAAGTTGTTATCTCATCCTGCCAGGTGATCTTCAAAATCCTCCTAAGGCAATTCAAATGGAAGTGATTCAGTTTCCTAGTAGACTGTTCCGGTTTCACAGGCATCCAACAAAGAGGTCAGTTCAGTGGCTTTGCAGATCTTCCATATAGTGGTCAATCTAATACCTTTCTTCTCCCACACATTCCTTATGCATGTTTCAAACACTGAACTCGCTCTAGCTAATGTCAGTCTCATTATCAAGGTGTACATTCCTGGAAAGTATCTTGTCAAGGGAAGCGAATTTATCCATAGCACTTAAATTTTTTCCATTTGCTGTAATTGATAGTTCTGTATATGAATGGTATAGTGCTGGCTGATGGAGTAACTTTGTTTTCTTGGTGTTTATTGGTAGGATAAAATTAGCATAAGCAGTGGAGAATTGATCCATATTTTATCATTAGCTTTGAAACCTTCTTTGAGTGCACATTCATTTATAAACAAAAAGTACACCAACCCTCCCTCCATTTTAATTTTAACTTGTGGCCTTTTCAAATCGAAAAATTTGCTATCAGTGTGGTGGTTGAAGTTGATGCCTTGTTCATCCTCATTGAAAGCATTTGACAACATGGCTGAGAACAACAATGCTGAGCCTAGTGCAGGCTATGAACAAATGCATACTGATTAATTAACTATGGGCAAATCTCTTTAGGTCCTGAGCCTCACACAAATCTCTAAGAATCATTATTGATCTTCCACAGTTTATTAGAGTAGAGGAATTGCCAATACTGGAGTTCCAACACCAGTGAAATCTAGATCCTTGATATATTAGTAAAAATAATAATGTTAGAATCATTTGTATTTATGTAATTCTTTAAGGATACAGAATGCTTTACTTACCTTATTTCATTTGCTCCTTAAAAAGGTCCATGAGGTAGGGAATAACAATAACTGACATATATGTAGTTTCACAATTTGCAAAGCTCGTTACCTAAATTACCTTTTAATTATAGCTTTTTACTCTCATTAGCTCCACCTCCAGCCCTCCTTCCTTTGACTTGGCAGAAAGGAAAAAGCATAAGATTAACAAACACAATGATCTTTGGAGGTTCTAATTAGAACTCTGACACTTGCACAGGTCTTTCACTCTGGCCATGTCATTCTATCTTTTGGAGCCTTAGCTTTAGATCATCCTTGTGTCTCAAGTCCCTTGCTTCCTTCTCACATTATTCTTCTTTCTTACCATACTTTAGTCCTTGATTATTTCTGTCATTCATTTTCTCTTCTCTTCTCTTCTCTTCTCTTCTCTTCTCTTCTCTTCTCTTCTCTTCTCTTCTCTTCTCTTCTCTTCTCTTCTCTTCTCTTCTCTTCTCTTCTCTCTCTTTCTCTTTCTTCTCTCTTTTCTTCTCTTCTCCTCTTCTCTTTTTCTTTCTTCTCTTCTCCTCTTTTCTTCTCTCCTTTATTCTTTCTTCTCTTTCTTTTCCTTTCCTCTCCTTCCCCCTTTCCTCTTCTCTCTTATTTTCTTTTCTTTCCCCTCCTCTCTTTTCCTTCTCTTTTTCTCCTTTCTTCCCCTCCTATATCTTGATTATAATTTTAATGCTCTTAATCAACACATCTATATATCCTGCTCTGGTCTCTCTTCCCTGTGATTCAATATCATATCATCATCTGGCCAAAAATCTTTTTAATCTAAAGAGAACATGGATGCCTCAGACACAACATGTCCAAAATAGAACTCATTATCCTCCTGTTAAAGACCATTCTTCTTCCTTACTTTCCTATTTTGATATCCTTCTAGTCACCTGAGTCTACAGCCTTGGAGTCACTGCTGATGCTTCACTCTTACTCTCCATCATCACACCCATCCAATCACTTGCAAAGACTTAGTGATTTTACATCCACATTCTCTCTCCTATCTCCTTCTCTGCTCTTGCACCACAACCACCCCAATGGGCTTTATTTTCTAGGGATTGGAAAAGTATAATGTTTCATAAGAAATATATTAAATTTTTTGTGGATTTAAGAAAGGAAGATACTCTGAGGTATTGAGGGTTGGAAAGAAGACCTGAAACCAGAATTTGTATTAGATCCTGAAGAATGGGTAGGACTTTGACAACTGGAGATGAAAAGAAATCTATTTATAGGCAAGAGAAACATAGGAAGCAAAAGTCTAGAGGTGAGAGAGCAACCTCATATATTTTGAGTGATTTATAAAAGGGCAGTGTCAAAGATCAGAGAGGCAGGGAGGGAGGGAGGGAGGGAAAAGAGCGAAAGAGAGAGTGAGCGAGAGTGAGAGTGAGAGAGTAAGAGACAGAGAGACAGAGAGGGAAGGAAGGAGGGAGGGATGGAGGGAGAAAGATGGCCTTATAGCCAGGAATTCTGACACACATTTACCATTGTTTATGGCAAATTACCTAATCTATTGCTATTCTAGGCCAGTGGTATACAACTGCTATAGAGACTGGAGGCATTCTGATGTAGAAAACCACATATTAACATTATCTGCCTTCTAGTATATATATATATATATATATATATATATATATATATATATATATATATATATATATATATACACATATATATAATTTATCTTGTTAAATGTAATCCAATTACATTTTTATCTGCTCTGAGATACCTATCAGATTGGCTAGGATGATAGGAAAAGATAATGCTGAATGTTGGAGGAGATGTGGGAAAACTGGGACATTGATGCCTTGTTGGTGGAAGTGTGAATGAATCCAACCATTCTGGAGAGGAGCTTGGAACTATGCTCAAAAAGTTATCAAATTGTACATACCCTTTGATCCAGCAGTGTTACTACTGGGCTTATATCCCAAAGAGATATTAAAGGAGGGAAGGGACCTGTATGTGCAAGAATGTTTGTGGCAGCCCTCTTTGTAGTGGCCAGAATCTGGAACCTGAGTGGATGCCCATTGATTGGAGAATGGCTGAATAAATTGTGGTATATGAATGTTATGGAATATTATTGTTCTGTAAGAAGTGACCAACAGGATGATTTCAGAAAGGCCTGGAGAGACTTACATGAACTGATGCTGAGTGAAATGAGCAGGACCAGGAGGTCATTATATACTTCAACAATACTATATGATGATCAATTTTGATGGACATGGCCATCTTCAACAATGAGATGAACCAAATCAGTTCCGATTGTTCAATAATGAAGAGAACCAGCTACGTCCAGAGAAAGAACAATCAGAAATGAATTATGAACCACAACATAGTGTTTCCACTCCCTCTGTTTTTGTTGGCTTGCATTTTTTATTTCCTTCTCAGGTTATTTTTACCTTATGTCTTAGTCCAATTTTTCTTGTGTAACAAAATAATTGTATGGATATGTAAACATATATTGTATTTAACATATACTTTAATTTAATATATTTAACATGTATGGGACTACCTGCCATCTAGGGGAGAGGGTGGGGGGAAGAAGGGGAAAAGCTGGAACAGAAGGTTTTGCAAGGGTCAATGCTAAAAAATTACCCATGCTTATATCTTGTAAATAAAAAGCTATAATAATAATCATAAAAAGTACAAAAATTAACACTTGCTAAATGCTTTGAAGTGATATTAAATATACTGTATATGGTTGGTTATGAGAAAGACATTTGAACTGATATCTATAGGAGATTAATTTGTTCATCAATCACTAATTTTTTTCTGGTTCCTGACAACAAGTGATGGGAGCAAGTAAAATGGGAAGTAGACAATAATTAGCTACAGATATAAATTCAAGGCTTAAGTCAATCCGTTAGATCTTTTTCTTCCATTTCTTTTTTTTTCTAATCAAGTCAGAGTAAAGACAGAAGGGTATCTTTTGAGTTGAATTTGAATCTTGGAGGAAAAGAGGAAAAAGGGAGAGAGAGAGAGAGAGAGAGAGAGAGAGAAAGAGGGTCTCTCTTTGTTTCAATAGCTAATTCAGGCAATGATATAGTTCACTTAGTACTTTTGGATGAGCCAAGTACTTAGTGAGTTAAGTGAAAGGTGAAGTCTTGTCCTGTTTGTCAGAATATGTATGATTACAAAAAGCAGGTATAAAAATTTTTGCCCATTGGTAATTGGATCAACAACAATTATTTTTTCTGTGAATTCTTAAAAGCCAACTGTAACTATTTACAGCAGAGAGTTGTAGTGTACACTGTGCACAATTCTCTTGCATGCAGATTGAATTAGATTAAAATGTAATTGGGAAATACTTAACAAAATAAATAAACAAATAAATTAAATAAAACTAAATAAATAAAAATTACAATGAAGAATATCATTATGTGGATTTTTAAGTCAATTAGGAGTCTAAAAGAGATCCTTATGTACAGTTTAGTAGTCTCAGTTTTTATGTAATTTTGACATTTACAGGAAATCCAGAAGTAGGGGCATGCTGGTCAAAGGAGATGCTCACAAAAGACTCAAATCAGTGAAATCATAGAATTTCAGAGTAGGGAAGGAGCTCAGTGACTATTTAGTTTAGAGCTTCTTAAACTGTGGCTCATTTAACTGAATGTGGGGTCATGAAATGATGATGTATTATCAGTAAATGTTTGATTTGTATATCTATTTTATATTTCTATATTCCCAGGATTGTGAAAAAAATTCTCAGGCAAAAAAGGGTCATGAGTGGAAAAAGAAGCTCTGAGCTGGTTCAATCTATACTTGAAAAATTGCACTCTATAACACACCCAACAAGTAAGGTCATCCAGTCATTGCTTAAAGTAGGATAGAATCCATCAAGACGTGAAGTAGTCAGTCTGTTCTATTTTGAGGCAATTCTTTTGAAGATGTTCTGTCTCCTGAGAAGGCATTTTGGCTGTTGAGCTGATTCATATTAAGCTTGTAGTTCACTTTAATTACCAGATCATTTTCAGACAAGCTTCTCTTTAACTATGTCTATAGCTTTATTTCCTTGTGAAGTTTAATTTATTGAACCCGAATTAAAACTTTTAACTTCATCCCTATTAAATTTCATCTAATTCAGTTTGGTTCAATTTTCTAGTCTGTTCAGATCTGTTTTGTTTCCTGGTTGTCACACAGTGTGCTAACTAAGCCTCCCATTTTTTTGTCCTCTGCAAATCTCATGAACACGCCATCTCTGCTTTTATCCAAGGAACAGGTGAAAATGTTAAACAGCACAGGGCTGTTGTTCTATTTTTAAATTGTACCCTAACTCTGGGATTGTCAAGGGACTCATTCAGAAATAAGTTTTTAAAGCTAATGGTGAAGAAAAATAAAGTTAATTGCTCTGGTTTTGACCAGTGATCCTTTTTTTTTTTTAATTTTAATTTAGTTCAGAGTGGTGTTTCTATTTGGTTACATGACCACATTTTGCTAATAGAAAATATTCTTCAAAGATGAAATTTATTTTATTCTGAATTCACTGGATTATCGGCAGAGATTAGAACACAAATTTTAGGAAATTAGAGATGGCTCATATGAACTGCAATCCCATCATTAGAGTGCATGAATATGAGAAAGACACATTTATTAAGTGCTTACTATGGGGCTATTTCTGGGGGTACACAGAGAAAAAGGGAGTTTATCCCTGCTCTCAAGGAGCTCATAATTTATTTGGGCTTGGTTACACATAAAAAAACGTTCAATTGTAGGATGGATAGCAAAGCCCAAAGGTCATTCAGCACTTTCCCTACTGCTTGGCAGTCCCAAGGAAAGAAAGACACAGATATTGTTGACTGGATGAGAAAATTGCCTCACCCTTGGGGCATAATTCTATGAGAAGGAAGGGCAGATTTTTACTCATTCCAGAAAGTAGGCATGAGACTGATGTCAGTGACTTTGTGATAGGTGGAAGCTAGCCTGGGTAGAATGATCACTAGGCTATGAATAGAAGAGGTGATAGTTGCATTATAAGATGATTTTAAAAGATTTAAGACTTCTAATCAGAAGAGTAATGCTAAAGCACGCTCCCTGTCTTGTGATAGGAGATAGGGACTAAATATGTAGGATGAGACACATTTTAAGGTATGGTCAATGGAGGACTTGTTTCTCTTTACTATGTATATTTGTTTAAAAAAAAAAAGTTATGATTTAATTTGATTTTCTCCAAATGAGTGGAATTGGAAGAAAAAAAATTGCTTGACAATTCAAAGAATTTAATTTTAAGAAGAGACAATGGTTATATTGTAAAACTAGACAATTTAGAAAGACTTAAGAGTGCTGCACAGAATAACTGAGATAAAAATATGCTAATTACCCCCTGACAGAGAAGTTATGGACTAGATTTAGGACAAGAGACATTTTTAAAAGACATGGTCAGTGAAGTAATTTGTTTTTCTTGTCTGTGCACATTTGTTAAAACAGTTACAATTTTATTTGAATTTTTTTCTTTGAATGGAGGTGATTGGGAGTGAGAAAAAATACTAATTCACAGAATTTAATTTTAAATAGAGGCTATGGTTTTACTGTAAGATTGACAATCTAGAAAGACTTAAGAATGTTAATCGGAGTAATTATGATAAAATATGCTAATTACCTCTTGACAGAGAAATTGGGGACCAGTTTTAGGATGGGACACAATTTTTTAGATGTGGCCAATGCAGTAATTTATTTTTCTTGATTATGCATGTTTGTTACAATGGTTTGGATTTGATCTGACTTTTTTCACTAGGTGTAGAAATGAGAAAAAGAAATACTTGATGATTTAAAAAAAGAAGAAAGGAGCATTTGAATGTGTAGGGAGTGTGGCTTTTGGCAAAGGAGTAGAAAGTACATGGGAAATAAGGGTAGAGGTCAGGAATATTGAGCCTTCCCTGGTGGGTTTCAAGATCTTGAGCTGCATCTATGAGGAGGAAATAGAAACTTCCGGGAGCATGAAAATTTCAATTTTGTTGACAGCACTTGCAGGGCATCAGCACTGTTGAATTGCCTGAGCTTAGCACCTAGTTAGCAAGAATAATTTGTTAAAATAAGAAGCTACCAGATGGTCTGCTTCTTTCCCTTGACATCTGCTCCATAGACAAGCCCTTCCCTGATTGCCCAGCCTGTCATGGTATACTTCCCAGCAGCACATTTGAGGGAACATATCATATTCCTTACCCCAGGTACGTGTTGCCTAGGGTATAAAATGTGCTCTCTGGTTTTGTTCCATCAGTAGTGAGCAATCTGAGAATCAGAAAAATGTTAAAAATTAAATAGACTGGCATGATGTGAAGACAAAGAAGAGGTAACTTTGAAGGCTTTGTACATGTAACCATAAGACTAGCAGTGAGGTAGGGCCAGGGGCCAGAGGGAGGCAGTGAAGGCATTTAGGGGACTAGTCTTGGGAGCTATGTGCTAGTAGCTGACCCAGTTTTCCCTCCTCTTATCCATACATCAATATAGAATGAGCAAACATGAAAGCTGCTAAGCATATTTCATCTGGTATAATTTAGGTTAATCATGGATGTAACTGAAGCCTATATACCTATGATGGTACCAAGTATCCCGATATATGTCTCCAGAGTTGGATAAAAGAAGATAATAATATTTTGCTTTCAGAGAATGTCATGAGAACTGATGTCACAATAATTAAGTTCATGTAATATTAGAAAAATCAGACACTGCATTTTTACAGCATTTTTACAGTTTATTTTCAAAACAAGAAGGGAAGACTTGTATGAACTGATACATAGTGAAGTGAACAGAACCAGAATGATTTATGCAATAGCAATAACAAATAAAAACAACTTTGAAAACCTTGAGAACTTTGATCAGTGCAATGAAAAATTATGATTTCAGAAAATCCATGATGAATCATTCTACTCACCTCCTGATAGAGAAGTGATAGGCAGAGGGAAAAATGGAATATACGTGTGTGGGCGCCCCTGCGCATTTGGAAATAATCAAGCAGGAATTAGTTTAGCTTAGCTATTCATATTTATTTTTTAAGAGTTTTGGTTCTCTCCCTTTCTCTCTCTCCTGGCTTCCTCTCTGTGTCTCTCTCTTAAAGATCAGGGGAAGATAGAAGAAGAGAAACTTCATTTGTTAATTAAAATTAAATAAAATATTCCTTGCATCTGTACTTCTAGGGATGGCAGTCATTCACCAGCTCTGACAACTTCTACATCCCAACTAGGAGATTAGGTACACATGGGAAATGTGTTGAACTGATCTCCAAGTGTGAGTTTACAAAAACTACATTGACTCTTCCAACACACTAGGGAGCCATTTTTAATTTGCTCTTCTAGAAAAAGATGTGCACTGGATTTTTTTCTATATAAATATAAAACTATTTGTATTTGTTGAAAAATTTGTCCAAAAGGCATATACCATATTTTTTTATATTAAAAACACTGAGAGACATATACAATTGGCATTTGTATAATGAAACCCATCTTACCTTTGGAAGAAGTTGGATTGCCTGCAGAATTCTTTGTCTGTGTCCAGAATTAAGGATTCCTATTTCCAACAAATCCTGATCTTCCATCACATTGCTTCCCTGAAATTGAAGCAGACAAGTTGTTCAAGTTGAAATTTGAACTGAGGGCTCCTGACCACAAAATCTAATACTTCCCCCCACCCTTACCACCTGAAGCAGGGAGATATCTTGACTTTGTTTGACCTATTTCCTTTGAAACAAAAGAGGTTTCAATTAAGGGTTTCTATTAAATGGAGCAGTAGTTATTAAGGTGACATTAATATTTATAAAATAATTGCAAAGCATTTAAATTTTTTTTAAAGCAACTGAGACAGGGATTGTTAAAATGTCTTCAGTGGCAAATGAAGTAAGTAAAAAGCTAAATAAGAAGTACATTTCATGTAATTTTGTGGAGTTTAATTATTTTTTTTCAAAATGAATCAGTATAAGGTGATATGGTTATGAACTGAAACTAATTCTTTGGTTTGACAAATGAAGAAATAAATGAATCAACATGAATGAACAAACAAGCAGACAAACAAATAAAAAAGGAAAGTTTCCATCATCTTTTATTAAATTACAATGCTTTCTTAGGAAAGCAGCTAAAACATTTTTATATTCCTAGGTTATACCAAGAATAGTATGGTATCTAGAATGAGAAAAGATACTATACCCTAGCAATAGATCAAAGAATAATCATCTGATTAAATGCCTACTATGTGTCAGGAACTGGACTCCGAGAAAACGATAGAAATGAAACTGTTCATATCCTCCAGGAGTTTATATTCTATAAAAGGAGATATCATGTATGTGTATGTGTGTGCACACACACATCTATATATCTATATATGAATATATACAGAATCAAGTAAAAACAAAGTATTTTCACCTGTGACTATGGATTTGCAGTTGGAAGAAATCTCAGAAGTCAACTACTCTAATCCTCTTAATCTTATAGGAGAAGAAATTTAAGTCAGGGAAGTTACTCATTTACCATTGCACAGAGGTAAACTCGAATTCAACAAGAATCAGTTGCCTTCTGATATAACTCTGTACTTCTGTTACTCTTGCCGTACAGGAATGAGGGGGAACAGGCAAAAGAAGTAGAATGACTGACAAACCCCTGGTTGGAACCCTTGTAGCTAAGAAAAAAATCTCCTAAGCCCTTTACACCCTCATCTAGCTTATTGAATTAAATGTAAGTATTCCGTAAACTTTAAAACACTTTATAAGCGCTATTTCTTATGGAGAATGCAGCATAATGGTGGGTTACAAGGGAGGATCTATTATAGTCCCAGGCTATAGAAGCCAATTTCATCACAAGAGGGTGCCCAACTGCTCAGTGCTTCTGGCCACAAGCCAATCCCAGAATGAGTTTTTCTGCAGATTATTTCACTGGACCTGAGAGATACAGTTAAACTCCTCATTGTACAAATGAGGAAATAGACGCAGAAAGTTTCTTTTTGCAGCCCATACTAGATATTATATCCTATATATCCTATAGGAATTAACTTTTTCTTCTCTGGAACGTCCACCTTGGGCCCTGATGCCATGATTGAAGATTGCCGTACATGCTCCACTGCATCTAAGGTGGTTCCAAGCATGTCTCATTTTACCACAGAACCATCTTCTTGTTAAGGTAGCATTCATTATCTTCCAAAGCTCCCAGTTTTCTAGTCCTGGAGTCACAATCAAATCAAATCAAATGCTGAAATGATGTGTCTTCTATGACATTATGAAATGAAATGGGAATGTCTTGTTGGACAGTGGGTTCTCATTACTGGATATATTCAGACAAGCATTGGATGAACACTAATCAAGGATATTTTAAGGATTTACACCTTGGTTAAAGGTTTGGGCAAAATCCTAAGATTGCTAATGTTCTCTTTAATTCTATTAGTCTCTGAGTCCATAATTCTGGCACACATAAATTGTGCTTTTTCAGAAAATGGGGTCAAATACCTTTGTTGCCAATTTGTCAGAGACATAAAGAAGAGATCCCATTAGCATCTGGCAGATTGTATTGACTGCCACCTTGTTCACAAGAGCCTCTGAAAGTGTTGATTTCAGTATTTAGAGCCTGAAGTGTTTTTGGCCAAGGCTACTTGGCTTCTTTTCATGGACACTGCCAGAATAATTGAGAAGGTCACCTTCCAATGCTCCTTTGTAGGATTATTATAGGAAGCCTAGACAGGTTTAGAGAGGGTGTTAAGAAACTAATGTTATCATCTTTTCAGGGTCAATTTCCCAGCAGAGTATGAATATATTTATCTACCCTGATTTTCAAAAAATGAGTGAAAGATTTTGGAGTGACAGGAATGAGTTCTATTAGAACTAGGTCTATTCACAGTATCATATACTGATGGAAAGACCTAAGCTGTGATAATATGGATTTCAGTTTCCTTATCTATAAATTGAATGGGCAATTATATGATCATTAAAGAGCCCTTTAGCTCTGAAATTCTAAGGTTATAAAGTAAAATTTTAAAACTATATTAAATCGGGAAGTATATAAAAAGGCTTTTAAAAATAATTTCTTCTAAAATTTTTCAACTTATCTTGTTTGGTCAGAACTTTTAGGTTTTTGGGTAAAACCCAAATGGGAGATCAACTAGTAGATATATCCAACGTAAAAGAATCTTTGTAATTAATCCTATGATATTTTTAGGATGTGTAAATTTTTACCAACTAGCTTTCTAGGAAAAAATATCCAGGATACCCTTTTAAGTTTGGTCTGTACTAGTAACATTTTAAACCATTATTTTCCTAAGCTCAAACAATAAACAAAATAACTGATCAAGTGCTTCTTTATTGCATTTGCTGAATCTTCAAAGTGTAAAGTGATACTGAAAATTTAACAATTGACACTATAGAGTGGATATGTACAGTCTCAAGCATACTTCCAGATATGTTCCTTTGTAGGACATATTCTTCAGTGATATAGGAACCATAATGAATTGCTATTGTTTAATTTAAGATAGTGAAAATAACATGCTTATTTGCATGAGTGATAGAAGTTTTCACATTCAGTTCTATACTTGATATATTAATCTCATAGTAATGAAACCACAAGTTTAAAGGACATACATTAGGAGCAACATAAAAATAATTTATGTCTCAAAAGGACCCTAATTATATGAGACGATGCAAATCAATAATAATTTTACTAAGTACCTACTATGTGCTAGACATTGTGCTAGGATAGAGATTTAAAGAAAAGCAAAAAATACTCCCTTCCCCCTAGATACTCATAATTTAATAAGGAGGGGGAGGCAGTACTCAGAAAATTATATGCAAACAGGATAAATACAGGATAAATTGGAAATAATCACAGAGCAAACACACTAACTAGCATTAATGAGAACAGGGAAAGAATTCAAAGGTAAGGTATTTGATATTTGCCTGAATATAATGCAATCTTTTAGGTATTATAACACAGTGTCCTCTTTATTTCATGAGCTTTATATTTTTATTTTCATTTTCCAGAGGATGCAATTGAGGCTCAGGGAGGTTAAAATATATGGCCTGGCACATTCAACTATTAAGTGCTAAAGAAGGATTTGAACCAGTGTTCTTTCCTTCAAGTTCATGTGCTCTTCTTGCACTGCACTGCTTCCATACAATATCTAATTCTGAAGGCATAATGTGTAAAGAATTCCTGTCCCTAATATTCTCCTTCCTATGTCTAGTCTACTTGACTGTCCTTTGGAGCTGTTCTTCAGCACTCTCTACTTGTAACTTTCTAATTAGTTATTATTTGCTTTCCCTAAACACAAAACTAGATGATGTATTAAATCATGTCTTCTAATGACCTCTTGTTTCAATTCAGTTATTTTTCAGACACATCTTACACTTTATGACCTTATTTGGGATTTTCTTGGCAAAGACTCTGAAGCAATTTGTTATTTCCTTTTCTACTTGTTTCAACTCACACTAAACTTAAACAGACTGAGAACATGATTGAATCTTTTCCACCTGATTTTCTGATCCAGTAAGATATTTTTGTTTTTGTAAGGACCATATGTCTTTTCAAGTCCTGGAAACTGATACCTACATTCATAAATATATAGAGACTCATTTTTTCAAATTTTGATGTATTTTTAAAACATTTCATATTTCTTTCTCAGAAGGTCATTTCTAATGATACAGAATAAATAAAAAAAAGAGCAGACAGTTCAACAAAAACGTGTTGAACATGTTTGAAATTATATTCAATATTCCACATCCATATCCCCTAGACCCAGATGGCTCTGAAGGAGAAAGTGAGGCTGGTGGCTTTAAATAACCCACCCTTATTTAAATTCAACTTGCTTGATGAGATCACTTTCCTGATGTGATAGTCTTCTTCCAGAATGTAGGATAAACAACAACAAGAACAACAAGAAAGATGGGGGGATACCTTTTCAAGATTCTTTTTTGGGATCAAGTTTGGTTATTATAATTTCACAAATATATATGCTTAATTCAGGCAAATCAAGAATGTGTTTCATTTGACCTAACAAACAATTCGTCTCCTCACCATGGGGAGAGGGCAAATATTCATACAATGTCTTAGTTCTATGACTTGAAGTATTATATACTTAAGAGTTGTAAAATATCATGATTTTTATAATCAGTATAGGTTCTTCTCTGTCTCTCTGTCTCTCTCTCTGTCTCTCTGTCTCTCTTTCTCTCTGTCTCTGTCTCTGTCTCTCTTCCTCTCTCTTTTTCCCTCCTCCCTCTTCCTTTCCCTCACTCTTTCTCCCCCTTCTGGCTGTCTCTGTCTTTCCCTCCCCAACTCCTTTGTAATGTTTTTTGCTTCTTTTGTTTGCTTTTCTCTCTCCCATAATCTCCTCCTTTCCCTTTCTCTTTCTCCCCATTCCCTATCATTTACATCTGTATAAATATCCTTAACTACAACCTCATCTCATGCTTTTATATTTATCTGAGATATAATGTGGTAGGTTAGAAAGAGAGTTTGATGATAATCCCACTATGAGAATCACTCTGTGCCTCAGTCTCCCCATCTGAAGAATGGGGAGAATGATAACTTTAGCATATGCTCCCACAAAATTGTTTTGCAGCACAGATGAGAATTTACGTAGAATTTTTTTGATCAATGATTGTTCTCTTTATTATAAGATAAAGTTAAAAATGAATGAGACTTTTCCAATTGCTCAAAGTATTTCCAATTATCTCAAAGTAAGGACTTTAAATTTTTGTTTAATTGATTAGTATGGAATGCCAACAAACAAAGCAGAGTTTATATATCTAAATGTAGCCTGTTTTTCTTTTTTTTTTCCCCTGTGGGAATATCTATACCTATTACATCGATAATGCCAATAATGATGATAACCAATTTTAATATGGCATTATACAATTTTTAAAGTACTGAATACATATCACCTTATTTAACTCTGCGTTATAAATCTCTAGAAATAACAAGCATTTCAGAGGAGGAAACTGAAGCTCAAAAAGCCAAATGAATTGCCCAGGAAAGGAAGGAAACAAGTATTTATTAAGCACCTAGTATGTTCTAGGCATTGTGCTAAGCACTTTATAAATATTATTACACTTGATCCTCACAACAACTTTGGAAGATGAGTATTATTATTATTCTCATTTTATAATTGGTGAAGGGAGTAGCTTGGAGACACGATGGATAAAATGCAGACTCTGAAGTCAAGAAGACTCATCTTCCTGAGTTCAAATCTTGCTTCAGACACTTAATAGCTACGTGAGCTAAGCAAATCATTTGACTCTGTTTGCCTTGGTTTCATCATGGAGAAAGAAATTACTAAGCATTCTGATATCTTTACCAAGAAAATCCCAATTGGGATGATAGAGAGTCAGACACGATTAAAAAAAACTGAACAACAATAAACAGTTGGGGAAACTGAGGCAGATAGAAACTATTGCTAAAGTTTACCCAACTAGTAAGATTCTGAGGCCAAATTTATGTTCATCTTCCCAAGTGCCAGCCTAGTGCTCTGTGCACTGTGGAACCACCTAGCTATTTCTGGATCACTTACTCAGGCATTTCTGCTTCCAAATTCAGTACTCTAATCACTGTTCTATGCATTAACCCAAACAACCTTATAACTTCTTTTGGAGCACTGCTTTCAGAACCAGCTCATATGTTTTATAGGTAGAGAAGGAGGGGAAATTGTTTTCCTAACTTCAAAGCTAAGATGCCAAATGGAATTCTTCAGTTTTATCATGTTCCACAGGCATCAGATTTGGCTGCACGATGATTTTGACTTGTATTCAGAAGTACCCTTAAAGAATCAAAGTTTCTTGCCATTGGAGAAATTTAGAAAGTTTCTATCTTTGCAGAAGGGTAAGTGTTCTGTCTTTAGAGTCAGAGGATTCACAATTCAGTTCCTTACTGATACTTTCTGCCCTGCAAGTGAATTTCCTCAATTATGAGATAGAAGAAGATATTGGACTCAAAATGTAGAGATTTTAATCTTTTTACAAATTTTTGTCATGGGCCCCTATAGAAGTCTGATGAAATACCCTTTCTCAAAATTGTGTTTTTAAGATATAAAATAAAATCCATAGGATTTTTATGTGGAAATTGTTACCTAACAAAAAAGTTCATGGACAAAATTAAGAACTTCAAGTCTAATGATGATTATCTGTAAATCCTTGAATACAAGCTTCAAGTTATTCAGAAATTCCCAAGAGAAATAAATATTGGGTGTGATGAATGCCTCATTGAAATGAATGTTTAGTTTCCCAAGAAAACTCCATAGATGGGCACATCTCTTGTTTGGGATCTCAATTCTAGAATATTTGTTAAAAAGACAGGACTCATATCCAACAGAATATAAATTCCTTTAAACTAGAATGGTCTCATCCATGTCTCTGTTTCTCTAGTGCCTGCCACACAGCTGTCACTTAATACATGCTTCCTGAATTACATTGGCTTAAATAACCAACATATTTTCAACTGGCTAATTTTTGAACAGATATGAATAAAGATCTCCCCTGTGGGACCATTTGTGAAAATCACAACTCTTAAGTTCAGGAAGTAATGTTCCCTAACTATTTAAACAACCCTCCCTAGATGCAACAGCATATGATTTGATGTACAGATGTGAAGGTATTAGGGACATTCTGACTAAGTGTGAGGGACAGAAGAACCTCATTACTCAGAGTCTTTGAAGCCTTCTGGAGAGTAGGCCCTCAGGAATGACAGATGTAGCCTTCAGAATGGCCTTCAGCTCTCCAATCCTGTCCCAATTTCTTCCTTCAGCTGCTTGAGTTGACTGATCACAGCTCTCATTTTATCCTTCACCACTTTTTAAAATGAACTGGGCAGCTGTACCGATAATGACTCACCTGCATAGGGAACTTTAAGATGAACAATGAGTTTCTCCTAGCATTCTATGAAGAAAGTCATGGAAATATTATTAACCCTATTTTACAGATGAAGAAACTGAGTCCTGAAGAGCAGGGATTGATATTTATTATGGTCATGAAGACAACTACTCGACCCAAGATTTAAAAGAAGGTCTTCTGATACCAAATCTCAAACTCAATCCACTATTCATGTCCTCACGTTGGGCTCCTGTCTTTCTACTCATACCTTGAAAAAAAAAAGATTTTTAAAATTCAGTATTTCTAATTTGAATTTTTCTTCTTCTCTATCCATATGCTTCTTGGTTTTTCTTTTGCCTAAACTGGTGAATATATTCAATAGCAGTGAAGAGGATTTATAAACACACATACATATATACACATGTATTATACATATATATGTGTGTTTATATATATACATATACATGTGTATGTATATGTGTATGCACATACATATTGAATTTGCGCTCTTATCAACATAAGGAACTCCTGATAAGGAATTCTACTTTACTAATGCAGATCAGCAACTTCTCTGGAATTCATAGGCAATGTGGATTAGAAACTAAAATCAAATCTAGCTCTTTCTGATCCAGAAGTGAGTCCAATTCTCTACTCACTATATCATGAATGCAGTAAATTAGAAATCAGAGCCCACAGTATCTGTCTAATGTTGAGGGAAGTAGGGAGAAATTAAGAAGGAATTTAAGTAGGACAATTTTCTTCCACATTTTACAATATCCAGACCTGTTATTGCTTGTTAGGAGGCAAGGTCAGAGCATCAAAATCTGTGAGGTGGTATGAGATCCCTAATATCTCCATCTTTTCTAAATAGCCCCTCTGGTGCCCAGCATCCCAATTTTTTTAGACTGAAAGTTTATATATTATTTCTCATGGTAACCTTTCTAGAAATGAAGAACACTTTCCTTTTATGGTGGCCAATGCTACCATTCTTTGGAGATCCTCATTTGAAATGTGTTCAAATGTTATTTGAACATTATTTTCCTTTTATTCCATCATTCTATTGTTTTTTTTTTTTTTTTTGTATCAGGACACCTGTGTCCTAGCATATAGCACATGCTTAAGAAATGCTTGCTGGATTTATACCATGTATTAGTTTTTCCTCAAGCTTCTTTGTGTGGGGTTGTGTAATGAAATGTAAGCCATGCAACTAAACATGGCTGTCTCAGTCTTTGGAGGAACAACTTGCTGATTTTCACTGGACAGATAAAGGGGAAACTATTCAGAGATTTTAGAGTCAAATCCCTGACTTAGGGAGAATTGTTCTCCCTCTATGGTTTTCAATTTATTCCTTTATAAAATAAGCAGATTAGATCAGGTGGTCCCCCAAAAGCCTTTAACCTCAAAATCCAATGAATTGGAGCTGTAATTCAAGTAGTCCTGGGCCTCTCTAATTCGTCTTCATACTACTTTGCTCTAGCATTCCAGCCTCTATCTTTGAGCAAACCTTACCTTATAATTGATTGGACAGTATTTATGTTATATGCCCTATATTCACATTTACCACAATATTTTTGATCATCTTCCTCAACATGTCTTCTCTCCCCTTTCTTTTTAGTTAAGTTCTTAGAAGAGCAATCAAATCAACACTAACGAAACCAGCCTAACCCTGATCCCCATGCTTCTCTCTCTCTCTCTCTCTCTCTCTCTCTCTCTCTCTCTCTCTCTCTCTCTCTCCACATATATACAGATTATCCCAGATTATATATATATATATATATATATATATATATATATATATATATATATATATATATATATATATATATATATATATATATATACAGATATACCAGATTTGCCTGTATGTACCTTGAAGGCAGACACTGCCATATTTGCTTGAATTTCCATACCAGCACTTAACACAGTATCTAAGACATAGCAAATGTTTAATATGTATTTTCTCCTTCCATTTGATTCTATTACAGTACAAAGTGACTGGCTTCTAGTGTTTAGCACAGTGGGAGCTAAATAAATGTTACCTGATAGATTGAATTTTATGTCTTGTGAACTCAAATGTTATGAACCTGAGTTAAGCACCTTCTGGTCCATGTTCTACTTATCCTCTTATCTTACTGAAGGTTGTAAATTTATATGTAATCCAGGATGCTTCTTACAGCATGGCTTGTGGGCACTATTCACTTGGTAGCTGAATCATTTTTTTAAATGCTTACTAATTGCCAGTCACTGTGCTAAGTACTGAGGATCCATTTTCTTTTATAAGACTGGGTATGCTACACTAATAAGTCTAGATACCCTCTGAAGCTATTTTCATCCTTTTTGGAACACTCAGCAGCAAGGTGATGCAAAAGGTAGAATAGTAGGCCTGGAATCATGTTGAGTTCAAATCTAGCCTCATATCCTTACTAGCTGTGTGATTCTAGGAAATCACTTTAATCTCTGTTTCATTTTCCTTAATTGTAAAATGGGATTAATAATAGCTTCTCAAAGGGTCAGTGTGAAGATAAAATGAAGTAATATTTGCAAATCCCTTAGCATGGTGCCTGGCACATAATAGATACTTAATAAATTAATAAGTTCTCTTCTCCTACTAATCCAAGGAGAATATTTTATGACCAAGAAATAATCATTGATCAGGATGCTTTCTGTAATGTCCAGACTAGCTTTCTCAAGGATTTTTCTGGAGTCTGAAGTCTGAGATCGAGCTTCAGTACACTCTCACTGGAGTCTCTCTAGTCTGCTCATTTCAAGTCCTCTCAGCCCTTATATACCTTAGTACAATTACATCACTACAATACACTGAGCATGTGCCAACTGTAGAACCATTACATCACTGTATCAAGTACTAAGTATATGTAAACTAGAGAACCATCATCTCATCAACACATTGAATTAACACTCTGCTGTAAGTATCTTTGCTTCAAGTATATTTTTCTCAGAATTCCTCAATATCTGCGGTCCTCTACACATTCCCCCTCAAGAAAACATGATTCTGAACTTCTAGCATAACTTTATAAGTTCAAGAAAGATGCAATCCACTTATCAAACTTCCCTGTGGATACTAATGTAATCCAGCTCCACATAAAAAAGAAAAAGAAAAAGAAAAAAAATCTGTTCTATATTTAATTTTCATCTTCTAAATGATGTCAACATTGCTGGAAGTAGGTTGGGATAAATCTCAATGAACATTAAATGAAATCCTTATGATTGTTACAAATAAAACTTTCATGCATAATCATATAACAGTGACCCATAAAAATGTGGGAACAACATTTTAAAAGATGAAGTCACTGAGAACACTCAAAATCCCCATACTCCATGGAATGAAAAGCTAATAAAATACAGAGAGCTACTCAAGAAATCAAAGCTATATGGAAGCAGGAAGAGACCTCAATGGGACCCATATTTCTGTGGCTACTGGGATTGTACTGAGGACCTTCTGAGCCTCTGCAGGAGATCAGCCCTCCCCTGCAGGTGTAGCGAGCTGTCGTCTCTAGAAGCTGCCGGATCACTCTCTGGGAAGAGATCTGCTGTGTCTACTCAAATCTCTCAGACAGATTCTTCTTCCTGTAATGAACCGTTGTCTCCAGGCAGTTGCTGTTAACTCTTGTCCAAAGAAGTGACTTCCCTTCCTGCAGAGAGCCCCGTCAAGCCGGATGCAATTCAGAGTCTTCTCTTTATCTCTGGGAGTCCTCTGTTTTATTCTCCCAGAGAATGGGCGTGGGATAATGCAAGGGCTTCTGGGAAGAACCACCTCAGCCAATGAGCCTGCTCCTTCCATCAAGTCAACCTGAGTTCTCACCTTGTAATTGTCCAACCTGAATTCTCACCTCGTCACTATCCAGACAACCCGAGTTCTCACTTAGTAATCCTAACATGCAGGCTTCAATTTAACTCTGAAAATCGATTCTTTTGACTGCTTGCATAATAATTTGTTAAAAATTTTATAAAAGTCTAATAGCAGGATTGTGACTTTTGCCCTCATTTCTATCTGAGCTACATCAAACAAAAAAGAATGATATAATAACGAAAACAATAATAATACTATTTTGTACTGAATCAGACTTTCCTGTCTAACTCTGTACCAGATAGATTATGGGAGTCATTCTCCCCCATTCAGTTCTCTTCTATAAGCTGTTTTCTCCCATTAGATTACAAGCTGCTTGAGGAAGAGAACATCTTGCTTTCTTTTTTATTCCCATTATAACCCTTACACTAAGCATCGAATCTGGTATGCAGCTAGCACTTGATAAATACTCATTTCTCTTTCTGTTTGTCTGCTGTCTCTCTTCCCCATTTTCCCCTCTCTTTCCACCTCCTTTTTTATTGCTTTCCCCTTTTCCTCTCTCTTCCCCTACCCTCCTCTCTGAATCCATCTCTCTTTCTTTCTCCCCATCTCTTTCACTCTGTCTTTCTTTGTCTCTGTCTTTCTCTGTGTCTCTATCTCTCCCCTTCCCATCTCTGTCTGTCTCTCTCCCTCTTTCTTCCCTCTCTCTTTGTCTCTCCTTCATTCCCCCCATCTCTGTCTGTATCTGTCTCTTCTTGTCTCCCTCCTCTTCCTCTTTCTCCCCCTCTATTATATAGAACTAGCTTACTTCTCCTTTCTTTACTTCACATTGCCTCTCAGAATTTATTCTCCTAAAGTAAAATATTTTCCAATTTATGGAAAAAGCATAGAACATCAGAAGACTATCTGTTTCAAGTTTCTTATCTTTGAGTTTAACCCCCTCCCAAAACAAAACCCAATACCCAAATGTTAAAGATTTAGAAGCAAGAATCCTTCAATTGAGTTCTGTGAATTTGTATTTCAAAATATTTTAATATTAATATTTTAGTGTAAATGATTTCCTTTGTAATCCTATGTATTCTAATTTATGCATTTAAAAACATTCTTCTGAGAAGAACTATATTGCCAAAGAGGTCGTTTCCTTTGTAATCCTATGTATTCTATTTTATGCATTTAAAAATATCCTTCTGAGAAGAACTATATTGCCAAAGAGGTCCAGGACACAAAACCCATGAAGGACTTTTGAGCCAGAGCTACAGAGAACCTAAGGTATCATCCAGTCTCCAGAGCTCTGTCTGCAGATGGAGAGACTAAAGCCTGGAGTGAGTGAACTAAGTTCCAGAGGTAGTATATAACAGTCAGGATTCAGATTTGAGGTTTCAGATTACAAATTGGGTGTTCATGGCTTGGTGACCATTATCATCATAAGGAATCCATGGTGTTTTTGATGGGATTTTGAATCCTTCCATTCATGAGGCTGGAAAGCCACACTTTGAAATTAATCAGCTCAATTGATAAACTGATGATTATTTCCCTAGCATTCTGCTAGGCCTGTAACATAAAACCTTGAAGATGATGTTTCTCTGGGTAGAGAGTTATTTAGTAAACAGTCCCTCTACTGTGTGTGGAAGACCTGGGGCAATGCTCTGGAAAATAGCTGTTCTTGAAGAGAACAGAAATTTCCTATCCAAGGGGGGTCATTATTGTTATTTGAAATCACAGAATTGTAGAAAATAATATAATAGCCTATCATGTACTGAGGAGTGAAAGTGGAACTTTCTGTCACTATGGTTATAACATTGGGTAGGTGGCATTCTTTGTGAATTGGTTAGAAATGAATAAAATGACCAAGAGGAAAAAGGCAGACCTCTATAGTTAATGTTCCATTAGATTTAGTACAGCTAAGAATAGCAATTATCTTTCAAAATAGCTAGGCTGATTACTTTCAGCCCCCTTGGAGCTCAGACTTCAGAGTACTGATAGGCTGCCTCAGGAACTTTACCTGTATGTATTTCCTAGGTTGCCTCATTAAGCTCTAACAAGGCACAGGCTCAGACAACTTGTTTCTTGTTTCATTTAAACAAGAGTTGTGTGATGTCCTTTACTTCATTTCATCTCTAAACTTAGTGTTGATTTCAGGTCAAGAAAAAAAAAAGAAAAATGATTTTGAGAAAATGTATTGTAATGAACTAAACAAATGTTCCCATTCCACTACATATATATTTCTTTTGATATTTACAAATATTGTAATGCAAGTAAAGTATATCTTTAAGGTGCATGACAGCTCTAAATCTGTGATACTACTTAGATATTTGATAAAGAAGCAGTTGGACTTAGACCATTGAATATACGCTGGACTTGGAACTGGTAAAGACCTGGATTCACCTCCTAACTCAGACAATGCTCTCCAATACAAGAACTGAACTTAAATGTCACCTTATACTCTTCCCAGCTGTGACTTTAGGTCAAACATTTAACCTCTGTCTGCCTCAGTTTCCTCAACTGTCAAATGGGGATAATGATAACATCATCACCTGAGGGTTGTTGAAATATTTGTAAAGTGCTTAGAACAGTGTTTGGTACATAGGAGGTGCTTAATAGCTTGTTTCCTTCCTTTCTTTCCTCCTTGTCTCCATCTTCTGGCACTACTAATTTTCTTCAAATATTAACAAAAATCCTATCTTTGGCAAAAATTCTTTCCTAGCCCTCCTTATTTCTAATGCCTTTACCTGAGATCACCTTCATTTTATCCTGTTTGTATGTAACTCTTTACATATTATCTCTCCCATTCAACTTTGATCTCCTGGAGAAAGGGACCTATTTTTTGTTTTTGTTGTTTATTTGTTTTTGTCATGCTTCATATCCCTACTGCTAAGCATAGGAGCTAGTACATTGTAGGAGCTTAATAAGTGCTAGGTGACTGATGATTTTCTAGACTCAGAGAAGTCACTTAAGCTCTTTCAGTTTCATCATCCTCATTTTAAAACCGGTGATAATGACAATACCTATCGGCTCATTAGGATCTTGGGAGTATCAAATGAGCTAATATGTTTTGAATTGTGCTATACCATCACTGGGGCACAAAATTATAAATGTCTCTTACATCTAATGTGGAAATGTATTTTTAAAATACTTTCAAAATTATCATCTTAATTGAGCCTTGACAAAACCCTAAGTAATTGGCAATAAGTATACTGTTGCCTCTAATTGGTAGGTGGGGAAATAATTTTGGAATAATTTGGTCAATCATCCAGAGGAAGAAGATGCACCAACAAGAGCCAATCATTTTTTTTAACATTACTGGTAGAGAACTCCTCACTGGGAAATTTTCTTTTTGCCTATTTTGTATATTTGTTCACATGGATGCTGTCTTCCTATTGAAATGCATTTATTGAGTACCATATGTTGTTTTCTTTTTGTCTTTTTGTTCTCAATGTCTGGCACGGTGCTTGATACATGGATGGTACTGAAGAAACACATATTGAGTGGTTCAATAGGTATGAGTAAAGTATAGAATCAACCAACAAAGAAATTACCATTAAAGTCAAATTTCTGTTTCTTAAAAAAAAAGAGACACTAAGATTCTTCCTTTCTTCCCCCATACCCTCTTTCAAATTATGCTTAAACTATTAAGGTTAATCCTAAGTTAGTTGTTTTTCTTCTGATTCTTTCCCAACATTGCTTTAATTTTCAAAATTTATTCTCCCTCCTAAATAGCTGCCATTCAAACCCCTGTGAGAGTGAGAATTTAATAAGCATGTGTTAATTTTTAAAAGGATGTTGAAATGTTGGGTGGCACCATAAATTGGAATGGTGATTCATTTCAGAGAAATAAGAAGCACTCTTGTATTTTTTTTTTGAGGTGATGAACAGTCACCAAAAACATAACCTAAGATACAATTATTTCCTCAATTCTTTGATCATAAGATCCCTAATTGAAAAAGGGATGCACATTAGTTTTTCAAGTTAAAATAAGTTCACCCATAATTCTTTCAGGAAAGTAACTTTGGATGATTCAGTTCCTCTCTTGGCCACAATTTTCTCATTTATAAAATGAAGTTGTTTCTAATAACTTCTCAGGTTCTTTTCAGTTTTGGCCCTTAGTCAATCAAGGGACAAGCATTTAATATGCATCTACAGTGTTCAACACAGGAACAAGTTTGATGACACAAAGAGAAAACTAAGACAAACCCCACTCTCAGGGAGTTTCCATTTTTTTTAAAAAAGAGGTTTTATACCCATATATAAATATATGCAAAATAAATCTAACAATTTTAGGAGAGCACTAGTAGCTGAGGCAATTAGAAAAAGTCTTGTGTAAGAAATGATTCTTGAGTAGAGTTTTAGAGGACATTAGAGATTCTAAGAGACATAGGGAAGGAGAAAATGCTTCGTAAGTATTGGGCACAGAGATGTAAGATTCTAAGACTGACATTTCTATAAGCAATCTCTTGTAATGAAGGGATAAATGATCTAAGTAGTGGTAAAGAAGAGCTTGTTAGGACAGAGTAGATCACTCTTTGGGAGAGACTCAGGGAGTCAGCTTTCAGGAAATGACAAAACCATGCAGAGATCATAGAAATATAATCTTGTGATAATGAAAAGATGAAGTGTTTTCAAAGAATATATTATCCATCAGACTTATGAGTTGGCAAACAATTTATGAGTAAGAGAGAGACAGAGAGCAGTGTGAGGTTTAAAATGGTTAGTTTCTATTAAATTAAATTTTAAAAAGTTTTATATAAATAAAACAAGTATAGCCAAGATCAAAAGTGGAAAATTGGGGAAAAATTATAGATAGATTCTCAGAGAAAGGATAGGGACAGTTTTCTGAAGAAAAAAAATCCAAATGGTTTACAGTTATTTGAAAAATGTTCTGTCTCATTATCAACTAGAGAAATGCAAATTAAGGGGCAGCTAGGTGATGCAATGGATAGAATGCCCACTCTGGAGTCAAGAGTATCTAAGTTCAAATCAAGCTTCAAACAGTTAACACTTACTAGTTGTGTGTTACCCTGGGCAAGTCATTTAATCCCAACTGCCTCAAAAAAGAAAAAAAGAGAAATATAAATTAAAACAACCTTAAAATACCCCCTTTATACCTATTAGATTCATTAGAATGACTGAAAGAGAAGGTAACAAATACTGGAGGGGATATGGAAAAATTGGGACACTAATGCATTATTGGTGGAACTACAAACTGGTCTATGAAGGCTCTATGATGGTAAGCAAAAACCTTCACCTATCTGGTCCTCAAGTTCCTCACTATAAATTGGAGATGATAATATTTGCATGGTTTAATACATAGGTTAGTCATAGGGAACATGATTTGTTCATCTTAAAATGTGATGAAAATGTGAAATCTCATTTGCCAAAAGTTCTGCCAATCAGACCAATAAGGAGAGTGGGTCTAGCTATGTTCCCATTATTAATATACAGAACATATGAAAAATATATGAGAAAAACTGTGGTTATATAATAGCAGTATGGGACAATAGAAAAAAACACTGGCACTGACCAAGGACTTGGGTTCAAATCCTATCTCTAAGGCATAAATACTTAGCTGTGTGGTGTTAAGCAAATCATTTCTCTTTTAGGTGCCTCAGTTTTTAAATCTATAAAATGAAGGGATTGTTCTAGATGATCTTTGAGAAAGGAAGAGAATAAGCATTTACTAATTTATTAAGCACTTACCTGGTTATGCTATGAATTTCATTTTTAAAAAATGAGATCACATACTTTCAGACATAAAGAATAGCATTGTGGACTAGTGAATATCAAGCTGGAGACAGGAAAACTACGGTTTTACTTAATCTCACTAAGACTCAGTTTCTTTATCTGAAATAGGAAGGACTGAATAGGATGGGTCCTTTTAATTCTAGATCTATGATGCCTGGAACATGGCAAGCCCTTAAGAAATTCTTATGCACTTGACTTAATTATACTGCTTTTTCAGAGAACAATTGTGACTTGCTCCAGGATGCCCTGCATTTTCTATGCTGTCTTTCCTCATTGCCATCTCAAATACCCTTACTTGCTCTAAGGCAGCAAGGAGATAGTAGAATTTCTTTCCTACAGCTTTCTTTTTCTGTTTAGATAAACTGGATGAAAAAGCTCCAGAGGCTTCATGGCACTGGTGGATTCAAAATCTGAGAGAAATTTTGAGTTACTAATTGAAGGCAACAGACTCTGCCAAGAGACCTCCTGAAGTTGCCATGGCTCCAGGAGAAGGTGATTTTTGCGGAAAAGCTGTTTTGGGCACAGATTTTTGCCTGTGGATTCTAACTCTCTCACATCTTGACTGATCAGAGGCACATACTTTCTTTGTGGGAAGAGGGAATATATTAAGAAATTTCCTCACTGAGAAACTCTTCTCTAAGAGAAATAAGCAAGTCACGAACACTTATTAAGTGCTTACAATGTGCCAGGCACTATGCTAAGCAATAAGGATCCAAAGAAAGAAGGGGAGGGGAAGAGAAGACTGGATTTGAACTCAGATATTTCTAAGTTTCTATGTCTAGAGCTTGCACTCTGTTTGTGGCACCATGAAGTTGCAAGATGGAATCTCCTCTTCAATAAGTTACCTGGAGACTAATATAGATAAATTATAAATATATGAAATAAATATATAGTATAAATATATGAATAAATATAAATATATGGAAATACTAATATATGAAGATTATAAATATATGAAATATATAAGTGAAATGTAAGAAGATTGGAAAATAAGAAGGAGCTTTAAATACCAGAGACATTTATAATTGATCCTCTTGGGAACAGGAAGTCACTGAAGTTTTTCTATTGTTATTGTTATTTTTTATATTTCTTTCTTTTTTTCTTTCTTTCTTTCTTTCTTTCTTTCTTTCTTTCTTTCTTTCTTTCTTTCTTTCTTTCTTTCTTTCTTTCTTTCTTTTCTTTCTTTCTTCCTTTCTTCCTTTCTTCCTTTCTTCCTTTCTTCCTTTCTTTCTTTCTTTCTTTCTTTCTTTCTTTCTTTCTTTCTTTCTTTCTTTCTTTCTTTCTTTCTTTCTTTCTTTCTTTCTTTCTTTCTTTCTTTCTTTCTTTCTTTCTTTCTTTCTTTCTTTCTTCCTTCCTTCCTTCCTTCCTTCCTTCCTTCCTCCCTCCCTCCCTCCCTCCCTCCTTCCCTCCTTCCTTCCTTCCTTCCTTCCTTCCTTCCTTCCTTCCTTCCTTCCTTCCTTCCTTCCCTCCCTCCCTCCCTCCCTCCCTCCCTCCCTCCTTCCTTCCTTCCTTCCTTCCTTCCTTCCTTCCTTCCTTCCTTCCTTCCTTCCTTCCTTTTCTTTTCTTTCTTTCTTTCTTTCTTTCTTTCTTTCTTTCTTTCTTTCTTTCTTCCTTCCTTCCTTCCTTCCTTCCTTCCTTCCTTCCTTCCTTCCTTTCTTTCTTTCTTTCTTTCTTTCTTTCTTTCTTTCTTTCTTTCTTTCTTTCTTTCTTTCTTTCTTTCTTTCTTTCTTTCTTTCTTTCTTTCTTTCTTTCTTTCTTTCTTCCTTCCTCCCTCCCTCCCTCCCTCCTTCCTCCTTCCTCCTTCCTTCCTTCCTTCCTTCCTTCCTTCCTTCCTTCCTTCCTTCCTTCCTTTCTTTCTTTCTTTCTTTCTTTCTTTCTTTCTTTCTTTCTTTCTTTCTTTCTTTCTTTCTTTCTTTCTTTCTTTCTTTCTTTCTTTCTTTCTTTCTTTCTTTCTTTCTTTCTTTCTTTCTTTCTTTCTTTCTTTCTTTCTTTCTTCCTTTCTTCCTTTCTTCCTTTCTTCCTTTTTTTTATTTCATACCACTAAGTGTCAGGCACGTAGTGAGTCATGGGAATACAAAAGAAGCAAAAGATGATCTATGGTGGGAAAATTGGGGAGATAGTGGAATAAAAGTGGAAATTTTCTGATTTTCCCAAATTTTCCCACAAATAGAATAATGCTTCAAAGTAATTTTTTAAAAAATTATTTGCCACTGAAGTTTTTTGATCTTGGGGAAAACAGTAACAGTTTTTGACAGTAGATGGATGTCAATAAAGCAAGTACATGATCCATCAAATATCCTATACTTTTGCTGCAGGAATGACCAACCTCATTTTCTAGACATTTTAGACATACTTCTGGGAGGTAATTTCCAATTGAAAGCACTGGTATAAAGAAGGATTAGGGAAGGTTTCTCATAGAAACCAGGGTTTTAACTGGATCTTAAAGGAAATTACTATAGGCAGGAGGTAGAAAGAATGGAAAGATTTCTAGGAATGGCAGAGATAGAGGAAATCCATGGAGTCTTCAAGAATAGAGCAGTGGTGTGTTCAGATCTGAAAATCACATTGACAGTTATGTGGAAGAATACTGCAATAGGGAGAGACTTGAGGCAAGCAATTCTTTGCTTCCATCAGCAACTAATACAATAGTTCAAATCTAAAGTGATAAGCACTTCATTAAGATGATAGCACAGTCAGAAGAGAAAAGGGGAATAGATAAGAAATTCTGTAAAAGTAAAATCAACAGGTCTTGGCAACAACTTGGAACTGGGGATAAGAGAGAGTGAGGAGGTGTGAATGATCCCTAGGTTGTGATTCTGGGTGCCTGGAAAGATGGTGGTATTTTGATAATAATGCAGAATTTAGGAAGAAGAGGGATTTTTTTGGGAGGAAAGTACACAGCAGAGAACAAAAGAATAACCTATAATGAAGCAAAGATGAAAACTCATAAATATAATTTCTTTCAGTATTATATATGCTTTCTTGAAATGGAAATTTATTGTTATATATTTTGAATACTTTCTGATGTTCTGCTGGGCACATGACAATGTTTTATTTTGTTTTTGTTATTTTTAAAATTTCCCTTTTCTATCTTTCCTTCCCCCCCATTTTGTATTTAGTTCAATAAAGAAAATTAAAAAAAGAAAACCAACAAATAAAAATTCATGACAGATTTATCTAATCTTTAAATTTCGTGGATGAAAACTTGGCAATCCATGGAGTACAAAACCATGAATGGGTTTTAAATTCTAGGACTCATGAGAGTTCAAATGAAAAAACCATCAACCAGTCTCAGTTTTCACGCTTCTTAGCAATGGGACTTTCGGGAAGTCACCTTAACTTTTCTCATGTTCTCTAAAATAAAGATCAAATATTAGTGCCCATTTCCCAGGGCTGTTACAAGGAAAGTCCCTTTGTACAGTAGAATGTTCAGTCATTTTTCAGTCATGCTGGACTCTTTCTGTTCCCACTGGGATTTTCTTAGCTTATACTGGATATTGGAAATTGGAGGGGCTTGGTATCTCCTTCCTTAACTCATTTTACAGATAAGAAAATTTAGGCCAACAGATTAAATGAGTTGCCCAGGATTACACAGCTAGTAAATGATTGGTTGGATTTGAACTCAAGAAAATGAGTCTTCCTGACTCAGGCCTGGTGCTTTATCCACTTTGGCACTACCTAGCTTTCATTTGTATAGTAGAAGGTAGAAAATAAATTACTAATAATCTATTGACCATGACTTCTTATGCTTTAAGGAGATTAAGGGGCAGATGCCAGAAGTAGGCAGATGAACACATCTGCAAAGGTTTTATGCAAAAGGCTTGAGTTGGATCTATTACCATGGATCTTTTAATCACTTTGGACCCCTGAATTTAAAGACCATGGATCTATTAATAACTTTAGTCCCTGAACTTGACATTTCCCATCCCCCAGGTAATATTTCTATAGCTGGAATGCACAATCTCTTTACCTCCATCCTTCAAGATCCCTATCTCCCTTCCAGGTTCCTTTCATGAAATGTTCCTTCTTTCATGAAGTTTTTCATTAATCTCCTACTTGTTAGAATTCTTTTGCTGTCATATCAAAGTATTTTGTAGTATAGTTACTTGTAGCATTTGTCGCATATTCCTTTGTAGTATATCAGATCCTCAAGGAGAAGGTCTATTTTGGTTTTGTCTTTGAAAAGGCTAAAATCTTGTGGAGGAGTGTGAGGGAAGATTATGAGCAATATCACCTTACTTTTCTCTTTGATTAAATGAAGGAGATGTACTCAATGACATCCAAGATCAGCAACTAGGTACTATGGTGGATAGAGCACTGGAACTGGAGTCAGGAAGACTTAAGTTCCAGGCCAGCTTCAGACAATTGCTAGCTGTGTGACTCTGTCAAGTCACTTTGCTGCCTCAGTTTCCTCAACTGTAAAATAAGTATATCTACCAGCATTTTTGTGTGGATCAAATGAGATAATATTTTAAAAAATACAGTGTGTGACACATGGAAGGTGCTTTATAAAAGTGTATTCCCTCCTCTCTCTTCCAAGAACTCTGCTACCATTTGCAATTACAATTTACAATGCAATGACCCTTGATAGAAAAACCAAGAGGATGAAGGCTGACTATTGTCTATTAATGACATGTAGTTGCATGGTGGACATCCCATAGAACTATTCTACCAACATCCATATCTCAGTCAGTATCTATATATAGATAATGAAGGAAGCTCAGAATTGAATAGGACAGACTGGATTGTCTTACAGAATTATTACGCTTCCAATGACCCCAAAGTCATCTATCCCTGAACAAAGGGTCCCAGGGCAATATTCTTCCATGATACCCAGGGTCATGAAATATTATCAGACAATGAAAACGTCAGGATCTCAAAAGATAGCTCAAGAAACTCATGGCAGGTGTGAGCATATGGTATATGGCCATATAGAAAATGCATGCCTAGAAAATGAGGTGGTCACTCCTGCAGCAAAGCATAGGATATTTGATGGGCCATTTACTTGCTCTATTGATATCCATTGCCTGTAAAAAAAATTGTTACTGCCTTCTCCAAGATGAAAAATCTTCAATGGCTCCCTATTACTGAGAGAATCAAATATAAACTTCTCTGGTATTTAAATCTCCTTCTTATTTTTCAAGTTTTCTTGAACATCACTTACCTTCATATAGTTTACAATCTATCTAATATTAACCTCCAGACAAGTCCTTGGAGAGGAGATTCCATCTTGCATCTTCATGGTATCATAGGCAGAGTGATAGTTCTAGACATAGAAACTAGGAAATATCTGAGTCCCAATCCAGTCTTAGACATTTTACTAGCTAGGTGATCTTGGGCAAATCATATAATCTCTTTATGTCTCAGTTTCCTGATTTGTAAGATTAAGGTAATAATAGCACTTATCTTCCAGGGCTGTTGGGAGGATCGAATGCAATCTTTGTAAAACACTTTGTAAAATTTAAGGCATTGTATAAATATCATCCTAATTCTTGTTTTCCCTGGCTTCCATAAAGACTCAACTCAAGTATGATATTCTTCACAAATCCCTTCTGGGTCTCCCTGACTTCTAATACCTTCTCTTTTCAGATTGGTTTCCATTCATATTTGACTTGACTAAATATGGATTTTGAAGATACTTAGTTGTGTATCTATTCCTCCTATTAGAATATAAACCCCTTAAAGGCAGATACAACCTTTGTCTTTCTTGTGTGTGCCCAGCTTTTAGCAGTGTACCAGGCATAAAGTAAGCATTTAGGAAATGTGTCGCCTGATCTCCTTATAGGAGGTCTTTGATGATCTAACTCATGCCCTGCCCCACTGCTAGCTTCTGTACAAAGACTTCCCCTCTGACTATCTTCTCTCTACTCTATAGGTAGATGGGGCAGCGAGGTGGAACAATGGATAGAGTACAAATGGGTAGATTTTAAATCCAGCTTCAGACATATTTAGCTGTGTCATCCTGGGCAAGTCACTTAACTTTACCTCAGTTCCTCATCTGTAAAATGTTCTGCATAAAGAAAGGGCAAACCATTCCAATATCTTTGTCAAGAAAACCCCAAATGAGAGCAAGAAGATTCATGACACATCAACAACTTTACAGGTGTCCTATATATATTATTTTTAGTGTAGGACAATAACAGCAATGTGTTTTATTCCCTGTATAGAATCTAAACTCCATGAAGGCATTTTCACTTTTGTATCTGAGTACCTAACATATTGTAAATGGTTAATAAAAATTTATTAAATATTTCATAGAATGGTATAATATGTCTCATGGACTTCTTCTGGAAGATTTATTGGACATTTTAGCTCACAGTCACATAAGATGAGAAGTCTGAGAAAGGTTATGATCAGTCCTGTTAGAGGGAAAAGAACTCCTTCAGACTCCAAAGCATCTCTGTTCACTAGGCCATGATATTACTCATGAAAGGGAACTCCTAGTGTGGAAGCTCCCTTCACAGAGGCAGATTGGTGACTCATTCTTAATTTTTGCTCTTAGAGATTAGCTTTGCTTAGGACATTGAATGGTTAAGTAACAATTTTGGTTGTTGGAGAAAACAGTCCCCAAATGAGCCTTCTACTACCCTTTGTGCTTGAGGAAAGGAAAATATGTAAACATTTTTAGAAGAGGTTTGTGATTTCATTTGTATAGGCAACTCCCTTATGGGAAAACCATTGTGAGTGAGGGGATCATATTGTTAGAGAGCTACCTGAGGACATTGAGTAGTTAAGGGACTTGTCCTGGGTCACATGGACAGCATATTAGAGATAGAACTTGAAGCCAAATGTTCTTGATATGCTCTCAATTCATGATACCATGATGCCTTTTATGAAAATAATATAAGAATTTTGAAAATAAAAAGCTATTATTTAAAGAAAAAATTTGAAGCAAAAAAGGAAAATAATATAAGAAGTAATTTAGATAAATAGGAGGGAGAATGTAGTTAACATGTTTTTTTTTTGTTTTGTTTTTCATTTTAGTTGATGACTCTTGCTAAATATGTGTTAAGCTCAGTTATAATCTTATTTATGACATTGGGAAGACATATCTAAAGATTGCAGACTCTACAAGAATCCTCAAGATCTTGTTCATAGTCAATGTTTAATAAATGTTTGTTGAATTGAAAGGAAAAGTAATTTCAATTTGTTTAAAGGGTTAGCTGCCATTCTAATTTCTCCTTTACATGGTATGGTTTTTAAGAATATAAAATCGCCTGGTTTTATAATGGCCCCTAATACATGATTAGAGACTCACTAATCATTGAATCAATTGTTACACATTAAGTTTGTTAAGTCTATTCAACTTGAAAAATCCAAACTAAAAGGGAGGGAAGGTACTCAATGATCTCCACCGTGTCTTCAGTGTCTATGTCTGATAAATTTCTTTTGGTTTATATCTTTCTACTCAGGAGGTTCCTGCATCTTCAGATCAAAGAAACATTTGCCAGTAGACTCCCACAATATTTCATGAGCAGCCAAATTAGCACTGGACCTTAATTTTCATCTAAATTTAAATGGGCATTTACTTAAAGTGGATGTATCTGGTTAAAGTTGAAGCAGATAGTGAATATTAATTATCAACTTATCAGGTGACAGAATCACAGATCCAAAGAATGTAAGAGCTTTGGGATCCTGAGCCATAATCTTCTCTCATTTATTACTTCATTTGCTTCTTTATTTCTCAACTGATCCACTGATATAAAAATTTTATTTTTACAAGCATCTTTTTACATTTTTATTTGTGATTTCTTTTACTTTTAGAAAGTTTTCTGTGATAAGATGAGGTTGTGACTTTTTTAGGGTTATGCAACCAATGTGTACTCAAGGCAAAAAGTGAAGTCAGGTCTTTCTGATCTCAAAGTTTGTCTACTTAGTATGCCATGTCTCTATGGCTTATGAAAGGGAACTCCTGATATAGAAATGCCCTTGGCTGATATGACTTGATGACTCATTTTTAACTCTTAGTCTTAAAGATTTGTTTTGCCTGAGACACTGCAAGATGAAGAAACTTGCTTTGAGATCTTACATCTACTATGGGCCAGAGGCAGGATTTGATCCTAAATTTTCTTGATTTCAAGCCTGGTCTACTATCCCCTATGTTACACTCCTTATCCAATTTATATATGAGAAACTGAAACTTAGATAAAGTAAGAATAAATGGGAGCATTGGGAAAGAATATCATATTTGACACAGTCTGTGTGGGTTAAGGAGTTTCTCAAAAAAGTTTTAGGTTAGTCACAAAGATTTTGCTTTTCTTTCTTTTTTTTTTCTTTCAATGGGAGGAGGAAGTAAAGAGAGAAAAATAAATACTTGTTAATTAAAAATTAACATTTAAAAAAGTTTTCCTTTCAAATCATGAAAAGACAAGGAAGATGCCAGTACAAGATAACACCAAAATGTTCTTAATTTTATTTTCCATTTTCACAAATTCTCATGACTTGATTTTCCTCCAGGAATGTCAGTTGAGACATCTGATAATCTAAAAGCATTCAAAGAGTCCGGATCCCATATGGCCCGAAAATATTTTCTATCCAGGGGGAGAGAGAGAACATATTGTGAAAGTCATAGAGTTTATGACTTAAACATACAAGTAAAATGAATACCTTTAAATAATTTTTCCAGGTTAAACAGGTCAGTGAGATGGATGACAAAAAGCAAAATAAAATGCTGAGCTCTAGTATTACATGCTATTTTCTGAAATAGCAAATAGGCCACCTGGTATAGAAGATAAACAGTGACATATGGCATTAGGAAGATCTGGGTTTGAATCCTGCCTCAAACACTAACAGAGTGACACTGGAAATGTCACGTCAATTCTTTGGACCTCAGATTCTTTCTATATAAAATAAAGGGATTAAATTTGAGGAATTCTAAGGTCTGTTCTAGCTCTTAAATCTATGATCCAATGATCTCATGGCATCTGATAAGTTGTCATCCAGTCACTTGGTTTCTCCATCAGTAACATAAAGATGTTGGGCTTGCATGGTTCTTTCCATCTTTAAATCCAAGAAATATGCTATAAAGAAAAGATGACAAAAGACAGGGCTCTATTTCTGAACTTGTTGCTTATTATGCAGCCAAAGGAGCTTTTATATGACTCTAGGGACTAGTAAGATAGATATAGATAAAAGTCAGTTCAAGTCTTTGCTTCCTTGGAGAAGTCCCAAATTATTACCATCAACCTTGAGTTACTGTTGCTTCAAGGGATTTCATGAAGGATCAATAGTATTGCTACTTGTATGACCTTGGGATAGCAACTTAACCTCCATAATTTTCAGGTTCCCTTTTGAGGAGCAACCTGTGATCTTGTCACTTCTCAACTATTGTTGCTGTTGTTCAGTCATGTCCCATTCTTGATGCTTTATGATCCCATGGTCCAGAGCTGGACCATACCAATGCTATATAGAGAGTTTCCTTGGGAAAGATAATAGACTATCCTCTGAGTCAGCTAGCTGTCTCCTTCTCAACTATTACTCCCCAAAGGATAAGAAAATGTCCTCTTGTCCTCAAAATTGTCCCAGGGCTTAGACGACTTACCCATTAGATTTATAGATTTCAAACTGAAATGAACAATAGAAGTCATTTGATCAACCCATTCTTTTTATAATTAATTTGTTCAGGGACACACAGTCATTAAGAAGCAAAGGAAGGATGTGAAGCTAAATCACCTGAATCTAGTCCCTCAACCTCATTAAGGCATCCAAAAAGGTCCAATCCACTGAATAAGGTTTACACATGATACAAAACCATAGCCCAATTTGGGTAGATATTTTGTAACATACACATAGTAATTAAGTTACACCCCTTGACAGGCTCAAGGGAGAAAGCAGAGAAAAAGAATTTACATTTGAGGGAAAAGAATACATTGTGGAGTGATTTGACTAACATCAATGTTTTGACTATGAGGAACAAAAATGACAGATCTGGTCTCCCAACCTTGTCCCGACCTCCACAAGTGGGACATGAATTAGAAACCATGGATTCTAGTCTTGACTCTGTCACTAGCTAGCAAGAAGAGCAAAACTCTTTGATGATAGAGAAGGTCTCACATTTGTAATCGTATCCTGAGTGCCTATCAGAGCCTGGGATACAGTAGGAGCATAAAAAATGTTGATTGGTGTTTCAAATATAGAAGGTCTTTCACTCTCAACAAAGTCCCTTAACCTTTATGATCCCTTCTAATTAAAATTGTATGATTCATGTTAAAAGCTAATCAACTAACTAAATCTGTTATCCCTGATATCCCTGGTAACACAATGGAGCAGGTGATGACCTTAGAAATCCTTTAGTGCAAACCTCATTTTATTTCAGAGAAAATGGAAGTGACTTGTTTAAAGTCACATAGGAATGGCAGAACTTGTGAATCCATATTCTGTGCACGTTTCAGTTTTTATCTATCTTATCTATCCATCTTTCCATCCACCCTTCTTTCACTATCCATTTATGTCTCTCTCTCCTCTCCTTCCCCCTTCCTCTCATCCTTTCCCTCCTATTTTCCCTCTCCCTCTCTCTCCCCCTCTTCATCTCTCTTTCTTTATCTCCCTCCCTTCTCCCTCTCCCCTCCCCTTCTCTCCTTCCCCTCTCTCCTGCTTCCCCCATTTCCACTCGTTCATTTATCATTTATTTAAGATGGGTTTTCCTATCTCATTCACATTGGAAGTGCAACAGACACTCACTGTGGATTCCAACAGACATGGGAATTTGACTATGCTTGCTTTTCCTGTATGTCTGTGCCTCCTTAGGCAGCTTGGTTGTTGCATATACCCCACTGCCTCTACAGCGAGGGCATGGATTATGGCTTAATATATTGGTTCAATACTCAGTGGAAATACCCAAAATGCTTCAGCCCTAGGGACTCCAAGCTCAAGCAATCTACAATGCTCTTCCCTCCTGTTTAGCCAGTAAAAATAAACTTTATATAGTTAATAATGAATGCATGTTAGCTTGGAAGGAGGGTTCCAATAAGGTGCTCTCTGGGGACTGTGCTTGTCCCTGTTTCATTTAACATTTTTTCAACCCTTGGAAAAGAGAATGAAATGGTTTTCAAATGAATAGATGACATAAAACTAGATTACAGAAGAAAAATCCAAAATGATTTGACTGAATCAGATAAGATGCAATTTAATAAGGATGATAGAAAATCTTACATTTTTTTTCTTTAAATCAACTTTTCAGTTAAATGATAGAAGTATGATTAAAGGATGGGTTGTCTGAAAAAGACCTGGAGGTTTTCAGTGGATGGGAAGTCTGAGTCAATGGTGTGACATGGCTGCCTAAAAGGCTAATGTGACCACAGGTTGTATCCATTGCAGGAAGAGATATTCCTACAGGTCTATGTCTTGGTTGGATCACAGATAAGAATATTGTGTTTATTTCTAGTCAATGCATTTTAGGGAGGACACTGATGAATTTGAAAGCATCTAAAAGAAAGCAAACAGGACAGTGAGGGCTTTGATGATCCTTTGGAGGAACTAATGAGAGACATCTAACCTGGAGAAGAAGAGGCTTAAGCACATGAGAGCTACTAGAGAGTACTGGAAGGACTTTTAAAATGAAAGAATTCTGCTTTGCCCCAGAGGGCGGACCTAAAAGCAGTGGAAGAAAATTGAAAAGGCAGATTGATCTAAAGGAAAAATGTAAAAGGGGAATGAACTGTTTCAACAGGTAATGAATTCCCTTCACTGGAGGTATTCGAGCTAAAGTTGGATGACTACTTCTTGTATTCTTCAACAGAGTAAAACATGGCTCCTCTTATATGGAGGAGATTCATACCTCCTCCAGGCTTTCCCTGTTTCTCAAAGACTTCCAGGCAAAATGAACTGCACAGCCTGGTATGTTTTTAAAAATGAAAGGCAAATTCCCATTCCCTACAGTGTTCAAGTCAAATTAAATCACCCAATTTTGAGGAATAATGACTAGCATGAGTATGTGGCCCAACCCTAGCACTTTTATCCACACCTTCCAACTCAAAACCTTCAGTGGTTCCTTAGTGCCTCAAGGACTAAATCTGAGCTCTTTAGCTTTTATTCAAAAGGTTCAACATTATTGGATTCACTGGTGCATAGCAATTCTCTCATTTTATTTTTAATTTTCTACCTAAAACCATTCTTAATTCTCACAGGTACTAGTGCACTTCCTCCCCAAACTACCTTGTATTTCTTGTAAATATCAGGTGCATATCTCTATATCTATCTACATATCTATGTATGTATGTATCTATCTATCTATAATACATATATATAGTCTTACCAACTGGAACATAAGCTCCCTGAGGGCATAGACATTTTCATTTTTGTCTTTCTCCACCCAGAGCTTAGCTTTATAAATGAAGTATAAATATACTGCAATATAACTAAATTGATGAGTGATTGATTGCTTTTTGATATATTAAAAACATAATAACTATGCAATGAAAAGAAAGTTAGCTCTGGAGTTAGGGCCTGAGTTCAAATCACATCTTTGCCATTTATGATCTCTGTGACCTTGGACACATCTTAATTTCTTCAGGTCTGTTTCCTCATCTATAAATTGAGGACAATGGATCTTTTCTTGATGTCTAAAGACATCAAGCTAAAAAAAATCTATAAAATTATAATCTTACTCTTTTTCTCATGGTAGGCTGTTTTCCATTGTACTCTCCCTGCTTACTAACCAAGAAAAATAAACAATCAAAACTGATCACAAGTATACATAGTGCCTCACTTTTAAGAGGAGAGAAATTTATTTCATCTCAGTGTTCTGGGGCCAAGATTGGATGCTACATTCAATCTGAGTTCAGCTGGGCAATACATTTATTCATCTCTGGTTGATTTCATATTTTCTTACCACAACAACCTTTCTAAAACTTTTTGACACTCCGAATCTTCAATATTACTCCACCTCCGTCATTCTAAGCAGTTGACAGGGCCTCCTACTTTCACAAGAAGATTGAAGCCATTTGGGGTGAGCTCCTTTAATTTTCCTCCCCTTCACCTTGAAAGGTCTTTGTCATCATATTGTGCTCTCCTTCGTACTTCAAAACTTCTCCATATCTTGAGAAGCCCAACTCCCAAGCAAGACCTAAATCAAATGCTACCTTCTTCACAAAGCCTTTTCTAATTTCCTTCCAAAGTCAGTTCCCTGACCCCTAAGGACTTTATATATCTTTTAAAACATTTAAACAATGTTCCCTTATATTCATGTAATGTTGTTTGTATTACAGTGTGCCTTAGAAAATCTTTATTACTAAGCTTTTCGTTGTTTTTTGCTTCTAAGTGGCAAAGTGAATGAAGTTCTAGAATTGGTATCAGGAAATTCTGAATTCAAATCCTGCCTCTGATACTTACTAACTGTATAACTTGAAACAAATCATACAAATTTTTATGAACTGTAAAATAAGCATGATAAAGCATATACCTCTTAAGGTTATTGGAAAGACAGAATGAGATAATATTTGTAAAGCACTTCCTTCCTTTCTCTTCCACCTTCTCTCTCCTTCCTTCCTTCTCTCTTTCACTTTCACTTTCTCTCTTTTTTCACTTTCACTTTCTCTCTCTCCTCTTTCTTTCTTTCCCTTTCTTTCTCTCTCCCTCCCTCCCTGTCTTCCTTCCTTCCTTTCTCTCTCTTTCTTTCTCTCTCTCTCTCTCTTTCTTTCTTTCTTTCTTTCTTTCTTTCTTTCTTTCTTTCTTTCTTTCTTTCTTTCTTTCTTTCTTTCTTTCTTTCTTTCTTTCTTTCTTTCTTTCTTTCTTTCTTTCTTTCTTTCTTCCTTCCTTCCTTCCTTCCTTCCTTCCTTCCTTCCTTCCTTTCTGTAAACCCTCTGAAGACAAAAGTTATGACTGTCATATATTTCTATATTTCCCCACAGCTTCTAGCAAAAGAACCTACACTCAGTAGGTGCTCAGGGAAATGCTAGTCCTATGTATTAATAAAGGGTCTATAAATTCCTTGAGGGGACAGATGCCTTAGATTTCAGGAGTTTCAAACTTAAGGTCCATGAAATTAATAAAAATATGTTGCTAAACTTTGTTGTATTCTATGGAGCCTTTTATTATATGTTGAATGAATGACATATTTTCAACTGCTTAGTACAATATATGGAACATAATAAGTGCTTAATAAATACTTTTTCCCTAATTATTCTAAATATTTTCTAAATATTTAATACCTCTCTGAGGCTACTATTTCACTGCAGGATTGAATTATAAGATTTTCTTCCCACTCTAAATCCTATTAATTGAATAGAACTACTTCCACTATCCCCTTTGCATGGTTTTATTTAGATACCTAAAATTCTAAAATAGGCCATTACTATATCATCAGAAGAGACAGAAAAACTCTTGATATTGTCTTAGCAAAGTCCTACTGATAGATAAGAAAAGGTGTTAGAGACACCATCCAAAAGAGCTCCTTTTCATTTCTTTTATCTTTTCTTTTTTATTATCTTAAGGAAGTAGATCTGAGATGATTTATATAAGTCAAAACCAGACATTTGAGTAACCCTTTCTGGGATTAAAACTGTGGCAAGGCACTTTAAGGTACTCAGGATCTTTCTATCCTTTTCCCTACTCCTCAACCCTCCAAGCATTTGGAATCATCCTTCTTGTCTGTATGTGTCTCTACGTGTACACACTATCTCCTTTAGGTTGTAAGTTCCTTTAAGGCAAGAACAGTAACACTTTTTAAAAATAGAAATCAAGTATGACAACTTTGCCTGAAAATTTTGGGACAGTAAAACACTGAAATATGTACCCAGGAGTCTTAAGGGATTTGTTGGAGTGAATTCTGAGATTTACAGAGAAACTCAAAGTCCTCAAAAATGCAGAAGCTTTACTTTTTGGGTATGCTAGTCCCATAGCACAGTGCAAAGATTGCTGAACTGAATTTGAGTAAGATCTGAATTCAAATCTTGACTCTGCTATTTATTTCCTAGATGACCTTGGAAAATCACTCAATCCTTCCAGGATTATCTTGAAGAAGTCATCTCTAAGATTCCCTTCAGCTCTAGATTTATGATTCTATGAACCATATTTTGCCTCATTCTCTTCCTTTATGGTGCATTTGTGTGTATATGTATGTGGTTGTTGGAATAACATGGACTATTGCCAATTTTATACATTTCTAGAAGTGATTATGTAATAATGATAATAATCCTTAATAATAATAATTTATATGCACTTAAGGATTCCAAAGGACTTTATAAATATACTAATGGATACGTACATGTATTTCTTTCATAAATTAATCTAATAGAAGTTCACAGATTCTTGTACAATTATTTCTTTGTATAATGAAATGTATGTCTTTCTTAATAATTGTTGATAAGACACCATTTCTTTGGGACTTAGTTTCCTCAAATGAAAAATGAGGGATTTGGCCTCTAAAGTTCTGTCCATTTCTAAGGAATAGCCTCTAAACTGGAGGTAGCAACCTTTCCTTTCTTCCTTTTGCCCTTTAATATAACCACTAGCAGAGGCAGAATTTGGCTACCACAGAGAATGCTGATATTTGATCTTCACAATACCCATATGATCATGATTAGCCTCAATTTGCAGAAGAAATTAAAGTCAGGAGAAAGGTAAGGAGATAGGGAGGGAGCTGACCAAGGTGTCTATCTGGTATGGAGCCAGGACTCTGTGAACCTTATATCTGCTTTATGTGGACGTTTACCTTAAGGCAGGGACAGTAAAAAATAGAAACAGAAAACTTTTAAGAAATAGAAAACAAGGATGACAACTTGTCATGAAAATATATAGAGATTAAAGCACTGAATTCTGTGTCTTATGGCCTAAAGGGGCTTAGTGAAGGGGAAACTCTGTGATTCAAAGGAAATTCAAGGTCAGAGAGAACCAGAAACATATACCTTTGGGGCAAAACAGAAGAACTAGCAATAACAAATACATCTTGATGTGATTCATTCAGGCTGAATCTCTACTTTTCATGGGATTTGTATTTGGTCCAGTGGTAACAGAGGTATTAGAATTTTTTGACCAGAGATTCAGGGAACTTTCTCTTACGTCAGAATCAAACAATGTAATGAATGCAACAACAAAAAATCATCATACGTGGTGTTCAATAAGGATTTGTTATAATAATCAATCAATGAACATCAATTCAATGTTTTTTATGTAACACTGTGCTGGGCACTGAGGAATCAAAAAAAAAAAAAAAAGGGGGGGGAATAGTCTTTCCTCTCAAGTAGCTTACTTTTTTTCAGGGAAGAGAAGTAAATGTTAAGGATGAGTCCCAAACTTAGGTCTTTTTGACTCTATTTTCCCCACCAAAAACACTGGAGCAATTTTTTTCAATATATACAGTTTTGATTTATGATTTCTTGAACTACAATTCTTAAAAAACACAGGACTTAAAAAAGCTGGTATGTCTTTAAATCCAAATCATTCTGGCTTTCATTGAATGCCAATAATAGCCCCCAGCCCAAGCTTCCACAGCTCATTATTTAGGCTTAGAATGAGTGATAATAGTAATTATTTTCTCACTTTTAAATAAATTCTCTGCTTACCCATGATTCTAAGTCTCCTTTTCTCGCAGGTAGAACATGAGCTCCCTGAGGACAGGGGCAGCCTCACTTTTGATTTTATAGCTTCTTTGGTGAGCACATAGTAGGTGCTTAACAAATATTCGATTTAATCCTATTGGATTTGTGGTGGATGCTGATGAGTGAGATTTGAGATTTTGGTGGAGAAGACACTAGAGATAGTATAACAAAACAGAACCCTGTTCATCTTATGCTGATCTTAAGTGATTCATTCCCTGTCTCAGCAAGGGTGTACCCTGGGTTCTCCAAGGATATATCCATAGAGTGCAGTCTCTTTCAAGTCCTATAAAGCTTAGAAGCCTTCAGGTAGGGACCAGCAGTTATAGAACCAACTGAGGATGTTAAAGCTGGAGAAGAGAAAAGTCAGGGAGGAATATGATCGCTATTGGAAGAATGTGAAGGGCTGTGGAGAAGGGAGCAGACTGGTTCTTTGTGGTATCAGAGGATGGAACCAGTTCCAAAGGTTGGAAATTAGAGAGATCAAAGGACCATCTTGTTGTTGTTTGTTGTTCTAAAGTCATTTTTTAGTCATGTCTGACTCTCCATGACCCCATTTGGGGTTTTCTTGTCAAAAATACTGAAGTGGTTTGCCATTTTCTTCTCCAGGTCATTTTACAGATGAGAAACTAAGGTAAACAGGGTTACATAGATAATAAGACAGGTCAGATTTGAACTCATGAAGCGAGTCTTTCATGTTCCAAACCCAGTGCTCTATTTTCTGTACCATCTACCTACCCAAAGAAAATCCTGCCCAAAATCAAAGCTGTCAAAGAGTGAAATGGGACACCTGGAGAACTAATGGCTTCCCTCTTTTGGAGGTCTTTATGCTAAGCCTGGATGAGCCGTCATCAGATATCCTAGTAGACACTGTTTGAGAACTAGTCCAGCAAAAATGAGAAAGTGGATTGGTCTGCACAATGTTGAAAATGTAGCCAATATCTATCTAATCAGAATGGAGGTAGGATCTGCACTGGTGAAGACAATATTCACAGAAACCCACACAAAGTCTTCTTTGTCTAAAATAAAGGAGCTGGGCAGAGAAATGCTATTCCCTATCATCTGACTATAATTATTTGGGTAGATGAGGAAAATGATCTACACTGGTATACACTGATGGGATACTAGGCTACGAAACTGGATTTGAAGAAAGAGGATTCAACTCCAAAATTCTTGTTCTTGCTACTTATTATCTATGTGATTTTGGGCACGCTATTGATATCTTCTCTGAAGATCAGTTTTCTCTTCTTTAAAATGACGAGGGTGCTCTAGATGCCTTCTGAGATCCTTCCAGATCTAACTCAGATCCTGGGATTCTTTTTACAGAAAAGCTACTTGTCACATCAGATCAGAGCTTCATAGATTTTTGAGCCATTTTGTTTTGCTAGCATAAAAGGTACTACTGTAAATATTTTAGTGCATTTTGTTTTTCTCAATACCTGTCATTTTATTGGTACAGGGAATTTTTTTTGGGGGGGAAATCCTTCTGAAAAGCAGATCAACAATTTTTCTACAATTTAGTAATAAGAAACTGAGGTAGATAGAGATGAAATGAATTCCCTCAGATCACACTTCCCTAGGACCATAAGAGCCAACATTTAATAATAATGCTCTGGCACTTATCTAGCACTTCAAGGTTTGCAAAGCACTTTTACAAATAGTATCTCATTTACTTCTCATAACAATTTTGGGAGGTAGATTCTTTTATTATCATTACTATTTTACAGATGAAGAAATGGAGGCATTCAGCGATCAAATGAATTGTCCAGGGTCACACAGACAAGTACCTGAGGTTGTCCAGAACTCTCTCTACTACCTGCACCCTACCTACCTACTTTCCTTCCTTCCTTTTTCCTTTTTTTCTTCTCCTTCCCTCTTTCTTCCCATTCCATTCCCTTCCACCTTCTCTTTCTCTTTCTTCCTTCTTTCCTTCTCTCCCTTCCTTTCTTTACTTTCTCCCTCCCTCCCTTCATCTCTCTCTCTATTTCTCTTTACCTTACTCTATTTCCTTCCTCTCAAAACCTACTCTTCTTTCTTCTAAATTATAGATATAAATAGATCTATATTATTGGTAGATATAGATAGATTTAAAGACACCTTCACTTCAAATGTTCCTGTGGACTAATTGTGTCTGACCTTTGGCAAAGACTTTTGAGTTCTTATTGGTTCAATCAACCACAGTCACACTGTACAGACACACTGGATCTTGACCCTGACTTTGAGATATCATTTTGGTCCTCTGAGGATGAAGGATAATATCAGTTTATGTATAAATAGTGAAATTAAGAATTCTGAAAAATGAAGTGCCAAGTCTAGCAGAAATAGTTAGAAAGGCTTTAGAAGACCCAAGGACCTATGGGACCTAGGAAATAGAGCTGATGGAGAAGGTGAAGTAAAAAGGCAGGTTTTTCTATGGAAGATATTATTTAAATAAATCAAGGGAAAGCCTCTGAAATAGAGAATTAGAAACATAAAGTTGAGGGAGAACAAAAGGAAAAAAAATCGAATCAGCTTTAGGGGTCAAACTAATTGAGTTGGGTTACTAGCAGCAGAATGAAGCAAATAGATTTAGAAATACAGACTAGAAATAGGAAAGGGAAGTGTGTTCTTTTGAAACAGTGTCAATTTTGTTTGTGAACATATTAACAGGATTTGAGCAAAAGAACAGATAGGGCGAGTAGGTGGATAGGCAAATGCTTTTGAGAAGCAGTTAGAAGTAGTGAGCAAGGCTGAGAAACACAGGAGGGGAACTGTAAGGATGTTTGGTAAAGAACAGAGCAAAGAGAAAAGAACAAGTTTGTAGTATTGGGGGGGGATCTTTGAAAACAACATGGTACTTTTTGTAGAGCATTTCAGAAACTTATATAAGAAAAGTCACAGGATTATCGATTTAAAACTGGAAAGATCCTTGGACCTAAATCATTCAATATCTGATTTGACAGCAGAAGAAACTGAGGCTCAAGGAGTTCAAGTGATTTGATCAAAATCAAATTAGTTGTGGCTTCAAATATGAGAATCAATATTCTTCTCACTGGACCATCATCATCATACTTATGCAATTAGCAAGATACAATGCAAAGATCATTGACTTTAGAACCACAGAAGTTGGGTTCAAATCCTACCACTGATTCCTACTACCTATTTGACCTTGGCAAGTCACTTTATTCTCAATTTCCTTATCTAAGAGCTTCTGAGGATCTTTCCTGCTCAGATTCTATGATCCTAATTCATATTATTAAATAGTCTATTCCGTGCCAGGCATTGTAATAAGGTGCTAGGGATACAAAGAAAAACCCTCTTAAAAATTCCTGCCCTCAAGGGGCTTACATTCTATTGGGACGATGCAACATCTACACAGATAACTAAAAACAAGATAGATCAGAAGATCAGGAAAGGCTTTGCTTAAGCTGTGGCATCTGAACTCAGTCTTGAGGGACTGCTCCTAAGAGGAAGGAGGTGGAAGAGACATTGTGTTCCAGGCATAATAAAGAGCCTATGCAAAATCAGGAGATGGAGTGACAAAATTGAGGAACAGCCAAGAAGTCAGTGTGGTTGGAATTTAAGAGTATGTGAAGGGGAGGGACTGAACTAGAGGGTTCAGTGGAAGACAGTAGGTGGACAGATGTCAGATGGACTCATCTGTAATTGATCCTAAGAGTCAGCAGGGATCCATTGATGGTTTTAGAGCAATAGAGGAAACGGTCAAACCTGTTTTTCAGAAAAATTAATTTGTCAATTGCTATGCAGAAGATGGATTAGGATAGGCAGAAAGTTTTAGAAATAGGGAAAGTGCAAGGGAAAACTATTAGGTGATCATCATAATAATACAGGGGAATGTATGAGGGCCTGAAAAGGCCTTGTAAAGGCAAGCCACGTACAGAAAAAAGAACATATACCAGAGATTCTGTTGGAGATTCACTTGATAATATTTGGCAGCTGACTGGAACAAGGTGGTGAGAGAAAAGGAAAAGTTAAGGCTCCCTCTGAAGCTGGCTAGGTAACAACGGGCAGAAATAAATTAACTAAACTAATCTCAGACAAAGGATTGTCTTGCTAACATTGTCTCTCCCAGGGAACACAATGATTCAACTCACCTTTTTTGGAGAGCTGAAGGAAGGAATTTAAAGGCAAAATCTAGGTGGACCATTTTTAAAAAGTTACCCATCATATGAGATGACCAGTGAAAAAACACTACTTCTGAGCTATGTAGGATTTCAGAAGCCAAGAAGTCCAAGATCCTCATTTTACATATTACATGTCTAGAGAGGATCATAGGATCATAGATTAAAAGTGGAAGACCTCAGAACCATCCAATCAATCGATAAATAAGCATTTATTAAGAATTTATCATATTTTGGGCTTTATGCTAAGTACTAAGGATACAAAAGGAGGAAAAACACAGACTCTGCCCTCAAGGAGCCTACAATCTGATGAGGGTGGCAACATTCAAATAGATATACACAAAGTGAGGGTATGTACTGGATAAATAGGGATCACTTAAAAGAGGAAAAGCAATGGAATTAAGAGGGATTGGGAAATGTAAATGCTTCCCTTAATTAACACAGAGGATTAGCCCTGATTCCAATATTAGCATTTATATTATTAGAATATTAATTAAAAAAAAACATGGTAGAGAACTCAAGAGATTAGGAATCGGTTTACCCCAATTCTAATCCCTGCTTAGTTTCTCACTAGATAGGTGATTGTAGACAATCCTTGGCCTTGAGTTCCCAATTGGCAGGCTTAGGAGGTTGGGTTATGTGCTCTGGAAAGTTTTTTATAATTTTAACATATCATTAATTTTAGTAAGAAGGGAGAACTGAAACTCAAGGGGCCATTAATATGCTTGAGAACACAGGGTTGTTTTGAGGATTAAATTCAGCAGCAGATTATACAGTCACTCCCCCCTCCCCCCCCTTTACACACTCTGTGTTTTTACTCACTGCTCCCTGTAAACAAGATTCCATTTCCAATCTCTGGGCCTCATGCCTACAACAGCCTCCTGCTTTACCTTTGACAGTTGGAACCCTTAGTTTTCTTCAAGGAAACTCCACTATCATCTTCTAGAAGAGATCTTTCCCATTTCCCAAATTTTATTGTTCTCTCTCTGAATTATTTTGTATTTAGTTTGTAGATAATTTGTTCATCTTCCCTCCTCCCCCCCAAATAAGCTCCCTGTAGAATGATCTCATTTTATATTTATCTCCCCAACACCTAGCATAGTAACAGCCATCTAAGAGGCAGGTGCCTAGGGATCTAGATGACCCAAAAGAGAGTTGAATTATGAATAAAGAATGCTTAACTTCAAATCCTCCTTCAAATATTTACTTGCAGTGTGACTCTGGGCAAGTATAAGTGTCCGTTTCTTTCTCTGTAAAATGGGGATAATAATAGCACCTATTTCACAGAGTTATGGTGAAGATCAATGGCATAAAAACAGTAAAACTATTTTGCAAATCTTAAATAGCTCTATAAATACTATTAGTAGTAGCAAGTATTTATTGGTTGATTATTGGAATAATGACTGGAATGATTAGGCCCAGAGTTTCTGGTCATGTTCTTTGTCCACTGAACTATATTGCCAGCCCTGGTAATAGAGTGTAGACCAAAACACCAGTGCAAGATACTCATTAACAACTCAGATATGTCCACTGCAGCTGGGAAACATCCTGAAGGAAACTAAGAAATCACACCAAGGGATAATTGGACGGCAACTGACATTTTCTACAGTGGAAATAGAAGTGGAGGCAATAATTGGAGAATTCTTGACAAAGGGTTATAACATTTTTACCATAATTCTAGGTCATTTAATCATTTACCCTTTCTTGTTCTACTAGGCTTAAAAGATGAACATTCAAGCTTCATTTTACTATCAGCAACTTCAGTCATCCCTTCTATATCTTGGGGCCCCTTGTAACCTGAATAAATAATAAATAATAAATAATTTTTTTTGGCTTTTCCTTCACATCAAAGAAAAATTCAGAATATTTTCTTTTTGGGGTGTTTATATTACTCTATTATAAAATATAATGCTATCAACATATTTTATACATTTCTAAGTTTCTAGACTTCTTTTCTGTATTGGCAGCTGGCCTTCATGTGTTATTTGCAGCTTCTGCAAGACTCCCATTTAATTTCTTATGCTGACCCACAGCACAGCAAAACTAAGATATTTTGAAACTACAATGGAGAGTCCCAATGCATAAAGAATAACTATAATACAAATGGAAGAGGTTTAGGGTTGTCACACCCTTCAAATGTACCAGAAATAACTCTGAGAAATTTGAGAAGTTTATACAAACTTGGCGAACGTAGTAATTAGTCGGTAGGTTGTATTGTTAGGCTCTCCCTTTGTCCTATGCATTCTTTACACCATTGAGAAGATAAATTCTTCTCCTTTTCATCTTATCATCACTCCTCCTGACCCACTCATCTCAGCTCAAAAACCTTTAATGGCTCCCTAGTGTCCCTAGGTGGAGCAGGCAGCTGGGTGGAACTGCAGTATTGGAATCAGAACACTCATCTCTTCCTGAGTTCAAATCTGACTTGAGACACTTGTTGTGTGACTCTGGACAAGTCACTTCATCATGTTTGCCTCAGTTTCCTCATCTGTAAGATGAGATGAAGGAGGAAATAGCAAACTACTCCAGTATCTTTGCCAAGAAAACCTCAAAAGGGTTATAAAGAGTTGGACTTAGCTAAAATGACATAAAAATAACAACACATTGCCTATAGTATATAATCAAACTCCTCACCCTTCAGCAATCTGGTTCTGACCTACCCATGTAGTCATATTTTAAACTTCTATGCACTTGATATGCTAAACAGAATGACTTTTCTGCACACTGTGTATCCCCTATGTTACATTTGTACATTTTCACAAGCCATCCCTCATGACTGAGTGTCCCCTTTTCTCAGAATCTTTATCTTCCTTCAGGCACAGCTCAGATGTCATCTCCTCCATAATCTTCTCTGTTTCCTCCCCTTCCTCTCTTGTTAGTACTTCCCATCCCCTATACCTCATTTTGAATTTATTTATTGGTTAATTCATCCATTGCCTCATTTATTCAGTCATTTAGTTAAAAGATGGCTGGGTGGCCAAGCCATTATTGGATAAATTGTTGGCCTGAATTCCAATTCTGACTCAGATCCTTATTAGATATGGAACCCAAATAGGTAACTTGATCCTTCTCAGCCTTAGTGTTCTCATCTACAAAATGAGGATAATAATAGCACCTAACTTACAGGGTTGTTGTGAGGATCAAGTAACTTATCAAACATGAAGCACTTTGATGTACTTAAGTACATATATATATATACTATATAATACCATATAAACTAAAGCATTATAGAAGTATATCAATGATAGCTATTATTATTGTCTTTATAGGTATTATATCCTAAAGGTTCTTAAGGGCAGCCCCTATTTACCATCTGTGCATCATCCACTGGTCTGTCCATCTGTCTATCTAATTATTTGTTTTCTATTATCTATATCTCTAGAATTTTTCTATCTATCTATCTATCTATCTATCTATCTATCTATCTATCTATCTTCAACTTTATATTCAGCATCTGGCAGAGCATCTTGCCCATACTACATGATGAAGAAATCTTTTATGGATCAGACTTATTTGAATTGTTTATGTGTTTCTACATTTTCACCACCTGAAACTTTAGCTTCCAACTGAATTTTTCAAGAATAAAAAACGAGGGCTGTGATCCAAATTGTCCACCTGCTCAGCATATTAATTGCACTATTTAAATAAAAATATGATGGCTTCAATTAGCTCTTTCAGGCTAAACCCACCATTGTTCCTTTAGCAAGGTGGGAGTCAGTGGGAGAAACAGAAAATAAATGCTTGTCAACTGAAAAAGAAATTTGAAAAGGAAAGAATGCTGGATTTGGAATGGAAATAACTGGAGTGCTGATTCTTCCAGTGACTGATTATCATATGACTTCAGCCAAGTAACTTGGCCTTTATTAATGTTTGTATCCTTGCTATAAAATGGAGGGGTAATGATCCTTGGTATACCTATATCATCAGATCATTGTGAGGTAATAAAACCTCATTTCTGGGACTTACAATCCATATGACTTTGGACATACCTATGGATCTCATTTTCCTTTTCTATAAAATGAAGGATCCGAACTTCTTAGGCTTCTTAGAACTCTTCTAGCTTTAAATCTATAATCCTATGATTTATTTGCATGACCATAAGCAACTTGCTTAACTGCTCTCTGCCTCAGTTTCCTAATCTGTAAAATGAAGGTTTGGATTAAAACAACTCTGAAGTTTCTTTTATTATCCTTAAGAAAGTACATAGTGAGTTGTGTGAGAGTGGGATAGTATAAAAACTGTGAACTCTTTACTTGGTTTGGATTTATCTTGATGGGGAGAACATTTTCAAAAACAAGATCCATGAAAAATATGCTGTGATCAGTCTTGTCACAGTGGAGATTTCTCAAGTAAGGATCCAGTGAGTTTCCTAGATTTCCAATGGGAAAACCAGATGAGCTCAGTGCAGGAAACTGGAGTTACTCAGAAAGTTACTCAGAAAGAATTAGGAGGGGGAAGAATTATTCAAGTCCTAAATATAAAAGGGGCCTGAGACCGAACTTCTTGTTTTTTACAGATGTGGAGACTGAGGGCCAAAGAGATTAGGATTATGACCTACCCAAGATAATATGGGAAGGAGAAGAAGAAAAAGAAGAAGGAAGAGGAGAAAAAGAAGGAAGAGGAGGAAGAGGAAGAGGAGAAGGAGGAAGAGGAGAAAAGGAAAAGGAGGAAGAGAAGGAGGAGGAGGAAAAAAAAGGAAAAGGAGGAGGAAGAAGAGGAGAAGGAGAAAAAGAAGGAGAAAAGATGATGACAAGAAAAACACAGTGGTAAAGTCAGGCTTAAATTCAGGTCTTTTTGTTCTATATATATATATAACATTTACTATATATATATTAAATATATATTTACTATATATATACAAAAATATATATAATATATATTTACTATATATATATATATAAATATATATTTACTATATATATATAATTTACATCTAGAAGGGATCTCAGAGGTCATTTTACAGATGAGGAAATTGAGAGCCCAGTAAGCATCAGCAATAGGATTTGAATTGAGGCCCTTGAACTGGCAGTCTAGGCTCCTATGGTTGTTATACCTTAAATTTTAGAAGAAATGCTATCTTTCCAGTGGAGATGGCAACACAGCTGAGCCAAAGAGAAAAGCTGTTTCCTACACCCTAGCAGGGTGAGGTCTTTGGTTTTGGATTTAAGTTATTAAGAGATTATTTAAGGCTCCTCAGACTTGGAAGATCTTCCTACTAACAGCATCTTTCTGGCTTCCTCTGAAAGCAGGAATACAAAAGAAGCTTGACTCAGTGGTTGACTAATGTTGCATGTGCCAGAGAAAGAATGTTATGAAAGAAGGTGAAGTGCCTTTGTGAACTGTCAGGGCTTGCACCCATCTTCCCCCTTCCAAGCCAAGGAGAGGGCTGAAGTCCCAGGGGGTCCTCAGGCAAGGGTCCCCACTAGCTCCATCCCTCTAACATACACACACACACACACACACACACACACACACACACACACACACACAGAGAAAAGCTATTGATTAAAGGTTAGCAAATTTTCTTTTCTTTCTTTCTCCATCCTTGTAATTCATTTAATGCAGGAAGTGGGCTGAGTTTGTCTTGTTCCTTCCAATTCAACTGTCAGAGAGCTTGCTTGCAAGCCTGCTTCTATCACCATAGCAACGAGAGATGGTGACTGTAATAGGATCTCATGTTCCGTATGTCAGTAATATCATAGCATCTCCCTTGGTGACAGTTTGGAGAAGAAGTTGCAGTTATAAAAGGGGTCTGGGGGGTGGGAGGTAGCACAAATCAGAGATGCTTAGAATGGGGCTGGTTTATAAAAAATATCTCATAATAAAATAATTGTTCTAGCACTTTGACTTTGAAAGCTTTTATAGAAATATATATAGGCATATATACATATATGTATACCTATATTTACATGCATATATATGTATATATATATATATATATATATACATAAAGAGAGAGAAAGAGTAGAGGGAGAAAGGAAGAAAACATAGATGGAGGGGGAAAGAGAAAGAGAGACAGAGACAGAGAGGGAAAGATATGGAGAGAGAGAGACAGAGATAGAGACACACACACAGAGGCAGAGACAGAGATGCAGAGGCACATTTGCAGAGAGACAGAGAAAGAAGGAGGAGGAGAAGGAGATGATGATGATGATGATGATGACGACAACGATGACAACAGTAGAGATAGAGAGGAGGAGAAGGGAAGAAAAGGAGGAGGCGGGGAGAAAAAGAGAGGAGAGAAGAGACAAAAGACAAAGAGAGATAGAGTACAAATTATTTATTGTTTCCATTATTAGATTATAAGGTCTTTGAGGACAGTGATTTTGCCTTTCTTGTATGGCCAGAACTTAGTACGTTGTCTGGCACATATCAAATACTTAACAAACACTTGTTGATTTACTGATTAAATGTAAATAAGAGGATGGCCTCAAAATCAGGAGACCTGGGTTTAATCCCTGCTTGTGACACGCACAATCTGTGTGACCCTAGATGAGTTATCTTATTATTGATTAAAGAAAGGATGCTTCCTGATTAAGTATTTTACTTACTTTGTGTGGGAAGTGGTTAATGTAGACCCTATTTTATTTAGATCTCTGGCTTATTTCCAATTAGCACTATTCAGTTGAGTTTGATTCCATAGGGGCAGTGAGTATTACTGTTGTGCTTGTTCACTGATATACAGTTGGTCAATCTGGTGAACCGACTTGCTTAACATTGCAATGCCTGATAACCAATCTCAGTGTGGTTGAGGGGACTCAATGGCATGGAAAGTCCCCCAGCTATTTTTGATTGTACCTCCTTACATGTACCACCCATGTCATCCCTTTTGTTAGGGATTTATGAGCACTTGTCTTCTTGTTCACCACCAGTTCATTTAATTCTTCTTCAAATATCAGTGGCCTATGAAAAGTGTCCAGTTTCAGTCCCTCTATGGAGGGAGGACTGGGTGGGAATTCAATAGCTGAGGTGACGACTAATATAGTTTTCAAACAACTCATTAGACCTGTTTTGGTTTGTTTATAAGGGGAGTGTTCTTTGAATGATATTTGATTCATATTCATGAGCAAACATGATTTAAATCAAAATGAACCTCTCGAACATCTATGGAGAAGAATTCCAATTTTAAATCCATTTGCATTTGGACTCCCATATGAAATTGAATTAACTCTGAAAAAATTTTGGTCTTCTAATTTTTCTTTTATTTCTTATAATACAGAACTGGAACATTTTAAAATGGCACCCTGAGATACGAATGAAATGTGGAATAAATTAGGTTTAGATCATGCAAATTAAATATTCCCCTGCTTAGAAAAGAAACAATCACGTGAATGATGTGATGTCATTGGAATATTTAAGAAGATTCTACTCTTTCAGAAAGAAGTAAAGCAATACATGTCACCATTGGACAATTTCTCTTGGCAGCAAAACTCTGTATTATTTGATTTTTAAGATTTCACCTCAAATTCCAAGGCCAACATCTCCCGTGCCCCATACAAACATTCATGTGACCTCTGCTTGCATCCTATCAGCTTCTGAATCAGGTTCTGTTTCAAGGATTATAAAGGGAATTCAGCATCTTCCATTTTTTAAAATAATATCATATATAGAGCCAAAGTTTGCACTGTGTCCTGGGAAACACCGATTACTTCACTACCAGGTATATATTTGGTGGTTCTCTCCAAGCTTATTTTCATTTTCTTAAACCATTTCGGGGAGGGAATTAATGTACTTTTTTTTTTAACCAAATTAAAGAAATGTTTTATGTAGTACCCTTTTGAATCTACCCACTAGTTATCCAACAAAGAGCTAGTTACTTGCCTCTATTACACAATGGGAATCATCTTAGTTTGATACATAAAAGTAGATTCAGGGGAATAAGTAGGGAACAAAATCGACAAATTCACCAAAAACAATTATAGGTAATGTTTATAGACGCCAAGATTTAAGAGTGTAGATGAATTATGACAGCATGAATGACCCTCTCCCTACCCAATCTTGCCATCTGATATATTCAAAGGGCTAATGGCAAGTGAGAACTTCCCAAGCTGTTAATTAATTAATGACGATGATGATGATGACAAGTAGCATTTATATAGCCCTTTACAAATACTATCTAACATTATCTTGACTACAACTGGAGGTCAGTGCTATTATCTCCATTTTATAAATGAGGAAACTGAGGTGGATCCCAAACTCTAGTGTTCTGAACAAGTCCTGTTCTCTTTTCAATATACAACAATGCTTCTCTGTTGCAATGCATAGAGCACCGGACTTGGAGTCAGGAAGACTCATCTTCCTGAATTTAAATCTGGCATCAAACACTTACTTGTTGTGTGATTCTATGTCACTTAACCCTGTGCTTCACTTTCATCATTTGTAAAATGAACTGGAGAAGGAGAACTGGAGAACCCCAGAATCTTTGCAAACAAAACAAAACAAATTAAAAAAAAAAAAAACTACAAATGAGTTCTAGAAGTGTCAGATAAGACGGAAATGACTGAGTAACAATTTAATCCTTACCACAATTTCAATCTTCTCTATTACATCCTGCATAAAGGATCATCTGGCTTCTGTAGGAGGACTGCCAGTAATAGGAAACTTATAGAATCTTAATGCTGAAGTGAACTTATAGACCATCTAGTTGAATCTTTAATTATATAGGAATCAAAGGCCATAATCGGTGAACTCACTCGGTTAATTCAAGACAAGGGAAGAAGTAAAACCCAGTTTTGTGACTGCTACACTAGTTTTTTTCCCCATTATTTATAAATCCATATTGTCCTCATTTGGATACTCTTAACCCTGCTTGTAATAGAGCATTTGAGAGGAGGTACACAGACTAGGAGCTCTAGTTAACACTGTAATTTTTAAAATTGTATATACTAAAGTTCATTTTAAAGATCAAGCCTTTTTTATTTCTACATTTTCTTGATTCTGATTCATTTCTGTATCTGCTATACATGCATATACATACATTAACTTTACTTGTAAAAGAATTTAATAAGGTTCTTGTAACTTGAATCCCCAAAGAGGAATTTATTCTTTATATTCTTTTGTAGGCTTCTTTGATTTTAAGAACAGTATATTTACCTCTATGATTATTTTTTCAGTTGAATGTTTTTTTAATCATCAGATTTTATTAATTTTCTATAGAATGTATGCTAATTGTAATTGAGGGCCAAATGGACTATTTAAAAACATTGTTCTTTTGACTGTTTATTACATATGATGACATTTTAAAGTCTCACATGACAGTCATGTTTCAGAGTTTGTAACATAAGTTGGTTATTGTCTTGGAAGTAAACCTGGAGTCTAAAAATGTATGTCAGTGAAACATAGGCTCTGGTGGATCCCAACAGGCAAAATGAAGGAATGAATGGAAAATGTTTAAGTACTTACTCTGTAGAAAGCACTAAACTAGGCACTGGGGATATAAAGAAAGCTAAAAGGCAATCTCCAAATATCAGGTCTGGAATCAGAAAAAATGATCTTCCCGAGTTTAAAGCTGGCTTCAGATACTTACTATGTGACCCTGGATAAGTTATTTAACCATGTTTGCCTCAGTTTCCTCATCTGTCAAACTAGAGAATTAGAGAAGGAAATAGCAAACCACTCCAGTATCTTTACCAAGAAAGCCCCAAATGGTGTCATGGGGAGTTGGACACAACTGAAATGACTAAACGACAATAAAATCAACAAGCTTCCTATGGTACAATAGGTTTCAGTCTGAGCAGCCCAGAAAGGCTGCTTACTAAATGACAGAGAATTTATAACCTCTGCAAAAGTTCTTGAAGTATTTTAAATAGTAGGGGAAATATAGTGTACTGCATCAAGTACTGTAAGCCTGGAAGATGGAAGTTTCAATCCTATCTCTGACATTTTCTAGCCATGTGATCATAAGCAACTCCACTCTTGGAGATTTATCTCCTTAGTATATAGACAGGCACTTGGGAAGGGTGTTCCCATATCCTGCCACCTGGTATAAGCAATTGGTAATTGAACAGTATGGCTCAGTGGGCATAACGTCAGAGTCAGGAGGAAGATCTCAGGGAATGGGATGGGTCAGATTTTTTATGAGAAGGCTCTGGAACTACAATAAGGGGTGTATATGGCTGTCATGGGCTGACACTTGAGAGAAAAATCAATGGAAAATTTAATAATAACCATCACCTAGAAATGCCAGAGTGCTAGTTCCAGCAAAAGCACTGCTATGGTCCCTCAGTGGAGGAAAAAAACTGTTGGGGCAGTGGATAGAGTACTAGTCCTCGACTCAAGAGGACCTGAGTTCAAATCCTGCTTCAGACACTTAAACACTTACTAGCTATGTGACTCTGGGCATTTAACACCAATTGCCTCTCTCAAAAAAAAAAAGAAAAATAATTACATAAAAAAGAAAAGAATTGCTCACTTTGAGAGGATGCTGATGAAAAGAAAGAAAATGAAAGAGATGAAAGAGTTTTATTTAGCTATGTACTTCATCAACATTACCATCAGCACCACCATCATTGCTGTCTTGTGGTTGTTGTCATCATCATCATCATCATCATCATTATCATCGTCATCATCATCAGACATATATCAGCAACAAGGTACAACAAGAGAGATAGGAAGCATATGTCAGGTGGGTCAAACCACCATAATCATTTCTGACATCACTTTCCCTCCAACCCAAAAGGAAACAAGCTAAGACTCTGAATCCAAGAGTCTTGGGAACAGCAGGACTCTCCAGACCATTAATCCCGATTCAAGTCCAGTCCCCACAGTCATTACATAAAAAAAGTAAATCCTGTGAAGAAGGGGCCTGCTGTATCGCCAGATTTTTCTCTATGTGGTAAGAAAGCCAGTCTAGCTAAAGCAGCAGGGTATCCTGAAAGAGGTGGAACACAAGTGGATCATGTTACCATTATCATCTCTACCACTACTTCCCCTTAGATCCTAGAGGAGATAGCTCAGGCTCCTAAAATCAAGAGCCTTGGGAGTGACAGTGCCTTTCAGATCATCAGTTTTGCTTCCAATCTGAACCCCACAACCATTATTTAGGGAAGAAATCACTACAGAGTAGAGGCTCACCTTGTTTTCCCCAACCAACACCAGTTGGAGACTGTCATCAATTGGCAAATTAAGTCCAAGAGCACTGAGTGGAATTAACTCCTGGATTGCATTCCTTCTTCCACTTTAACTTTTCTAGCCATTATCCAGGGAAATAATTCCTCTTCCTGAACCTTTCTGCAAGAGAATGTGCCCTGGGGACTTCTTCTGTGTCATCCCTACTATAGACTCAGAAAAGCTATTTTTTGCCACCAAAATCCTTTTTAAATAACTCACTTCTTATAAATGGATATGGTTTTATTCATGGAAATGACATTAATGATGAATTGTCATTTACTTTTCTCTACATCATAATGACTGTGGGATCTTTCTATCTGGCTTGTACCTATAGCTTCTTATATAACTTATCTTTTATAATTTCTTATATAACTTATCTCCCCCCATTAGAATGTAAGCTTCTTGAGAGAGGGAATGCTTTATTTTTTCTATTTGTATTCCTACTACTGATCACCATTTTTTACAAATAGTAAACACTTAATAAATGTTTTTCATCTATCTATGGAGCTTTTCAAAATTTATAAATGGTTTATAACATTATCTCATGTGATGATTAGCACAATTTTATTGTGAGCCAACCACAGGTTTTATGATCCTCATTTTATAGATAAGGAAACTGAAGCTATAGATGTGAACCCAGATTTGTCTATGAACATACAATTAATTAGTAAGATTAGAACTCCGTGATTCCAGATTCATTCAGTAATCTGTTCACTATGCTGCATTGTCTCTGAATTAATTACGTTTTGGACTTAATTGATTATGAGATTATAGACCTAGAACCAGAAGGGTTTCAAGAACTTTCTAGTTCATTTCTCTTACTTTTATGATGAGGAAATTGAGGAGATGGAAAATTGATCAAGGGATCAGAAACAGTAAGTCTCAGACATGATATGTGAACTGAGATTTATTTACTCCAGAGCAAGTAATGGAAGAGGGAAGGAAGGAGAGAGAGAGAGAGAGAGAGAGAGAGAGAGAGAGAGAGAGAGAGAGAGAGAGAGAGAGAGAGAGAGAGAGAGAGAGAGAGAGGAGAGAGAGAGACTGGTGTGTGTGTATGTGTGTTTTTTGTAATATACCCAAAAGATCTTTCCTTGGAGTTTTTGGTACTATGCTCATCCTTTTTTGAAATCCTACCAAAAATATTGACAAAACATCCATAAGTCCTATGAAAATGTTGCTGGTCCCATGAAACTGGGGTGATTTACCTACCACTAAGGAAGTTATCTCCAGGTACTCAATGATGGGAAGGATAGAGAAGTGAAAAGATCTTTACAATAAAGACATACAGAGAAAGGAGATAATGCCTAATGAAATGATTTATGAAAATCTATCAGGACTGTAATAATCATGGCTTATTTTTATGTATTTCTTCACATTTGCAAAGAACCATTTAGGTATTTTCTCATTTGAATCTCAGAAAAGTGAAGATTCTCTCAGCAGTATCTCCTCCTCTCTTTTGAATTCTTAACAGTCTAACTTCCAGCTTCCTCTTTCAACCCAAAGTGTTCTCACCAAAGTCACTAACAATCTTACTTCCCAAATCCAATGGCCTTTTTCAGTCTTCATTCTCCTTGACTTTTCTATGTCTGTTAATACTGTCAATCACCATCTCTTTCCTGATACTCAATTTTTTTCTCCAGATTTTTGGAATGTGTGACATAAGTATCACACAGGGCTCCTCTGTTCTGGTCTATTGATCTTCTCTTTTTATGGCACTTAGTGAAGTCATCAGCTCCCATGAAATTAATTATCCCTCTATGTGACAATTCTTAAATCTACTTGTCTTACTCCAACCTCCTTGCTGATATCTCCAGTTTGATATTTCTAACTGCCTTTCATCCATCTCAAATTGGATGTCCCTACTTAATGTTTCTTAATATCAATTTTATAATATTAGTGAATATTTCTAAATGTGAAATCATGATTTTTCCCCTCAGATCGTCCTCTTTTCCCAAATTCCCTGTTACTATTGAGAACACTACCATCCTCCTAGTCATACCATCCAAGTGTCATCCTTGACACTTCCCTGTCTCATTCTCCCATTTCCAATCTGTTGCAAGGCCCGTAGATTTTACCTCTGTAACATCTCTTACATAGGCTCCCTTCTTTTCCCTGACACTGCCATCATCCGCGTAATTCAGTTTCCCATCACTTCATGCCTTGACTACTGCAAGAATATTATTGCCGTCTTTTTTCACTCCAGTCCATCTTCCTTTCAGCCATTAAAATGATCTACCCAAAGTGAAAGTCTGACCAAGTCACTCCATCCCCTTATACTTAATATATTTTAGTGCTTCTCTATTTAATATCCATGATCAAATAGGAAACCCTGTTTTGCATTCAAAACTCTTTCTAATCTGGCCATCCCCCTCTATTTCTTATGCCTTACATCTCCCAATATATTCTGTGATCCAGCAGCATTGTATCTTTGCTTTTCCTTGCAAAAAAAGAAATACTCCATCTCCTGACTCAGAGTATTTTCACTGGCTCTCTTCCATACCTAGAATGTTCTCCCTCCTCATCTCTGCTTTCTGAATTTCTCAAAGTATCAGCTAAAATTCCCCTTTCCATAAACATACTGCCCTATTTTCACTTAATTCTAGAGTTTTCCTTTTGTTGATACATTCCAATTTAACTTGTAAAAATCATATTTGGAAATAGTTGGTTTCATATTGTTTCTCTTTATTAGATATTAAGCTCTTTGACAGCAGAGGTTATCTTTTATCTTTCTTTGTATCCTAGTGCTTAGCACAGTGCCTGGCATGTGGCCTATGCTTATTGACCATCTATTCAATTTGTGTGACTTTTCTACATGCTCTTATAAATTTACCATAGGATAATGTATCTATAGACTCTGCAGATTCCTAGGATCACTATAATTGGTCCATGGAATATGCTGTGAACTTTCCTTGATTTCTCTTGATACTGAAAGCGAGCTTGTAAGACAGAATCACTGAATTACAGAACCTGAGAGTTGGAAGTGTCCTTGGTGACCATTCAGACTAAATCCATACATAAAAGATATCCCCATTATAACATGCCCAGCAAATATTTGTCCAGACTCTAAAAATCTCCAAGGAAGGGGAACTCACAATCTGCCGATTGCCATCCACTCCACTTTGGAGTTAATCATTGTTAAGAAGTCTATCTTAACATCAAGTTTAAAGTTGCCTCTTTGCAACTTCTCCCCCAGTGCTTTTGGGCCAAATAGAGCAACTCTGATCCCTCTTCCATCTTATCTAGCCTTCATCACTGAATAGGTGTTGCATCAGTTGATCTGAGACCTGAGTCTCCAACAATCTTTCACTTTAGTGATTTAGTTATCCGCCCTTGAATCCTTTGCCTCCAAGGTCTTTTTTGACATTTTCAACTTCGAGCTTCATCTCTGGATGATTCCTGTTGCTGTTTAATCATTTTAGTGGTGTCTGGAGTGTTCTTGACAAATCCACTGAAGTTGTTTGCCATTTCTTTCTCCAGATCATTTTCCAGATGAGGAAACTAAGGTTTGTACAGGATCACATAGCTAGTAAGTGTCTGAGGTTGGATTTGAACTCAGGTCTTCCTAATTCCAGCCTGATACTCTATCCACTTAGCCACCCAATTGCCCAGGATAACTCCTATTAGCTGACTTTCCTATTCCTCCTTCAAGGTTGCTGAAGAAAGTTTAAAAATCCAGATGACTTCATTCACTCATAATATATAATCTCATTGAAGTGTGCTGTCTTACTGCATTATTCTGTGGATTCCCTGTCATGTTTCCCACAGAGACTGTTAACAAGTCTTACCCTTTCAATGCCAACCTTTAAAAATGTTGTCTACCAGACACACTGAGATGCTGGTGGTGGATCTGTGAATTAGCCCAACCATTCTAGAAAATAATCTGAAAAAATACTAGGGAAGTAAAGTGAGAGACTATGGAAGTATAACAGAGGATAATAATGTTGGATTTAATAGTTATGTTGGTGAGTTTTACTGAACTTTTTTCTTCTTTTTTCCTCTTTGTTAGAAGAAATAGCTTTGTTGAAAGGAGAGGAAGGCATATTGAGAAATGAAAGTGGTTTACAATCAAATATAGCAAGAAGTTTAAAAAAGTAAAATCTGTCTATACTACAGGTATCAAACTCTTATGATCATAAGTTGCTAGAGTGTGGCTGAAAATGATTAAAATGCATTTGGGAATGCTGAACACAGTAAATAAAATACAACATCATATTTTATTCTTGTTCAGCTGTATCAATTCTGAAATGCCCCATTTTGATTTCTTGACTGAGATAATAGAGGAGTTTGCCATTTCTTTCTCCAGGTCACTTTACAGATGAGGAAACTGAGGCAAATAAGAATAAATGACTTGCCCAGGGTGAGATCAGATTTGAACTCAGAAGTTGAATCTTTCTGATTCCTGGTCTAGTGTTCTATCCACTATTCCATCTAGCTGCCCATAATATAACATAAATTATGTTAATTTGTACTTTTCTAAGTCATTACACACAGGACTGGAGGTGACCTTGTAAACAATATCAGCTCACAGAAATGAATTTCTATTTGAGTTTGACATCATACAATGTACTTCCACTTCTGAGCCACACACATATGCTCCTTGCTATCTAAGTGTTGTTGCTCTCCCCCATTCTATTGAAGAACCCCCCTTTTTTCAAATCCCTGACTTCCCCACCAATTCACATATTTATAGCAAATGACTTAGACTCCTACTTCACTGGAAAGGTTGAGACAATCCAAAGGGACTCCTTCAGCTCTCTTTCCTTAAATTCTCAAAATGTCTCAATAGTATTACTCATTGTCTTATCTTTCTCTTCTTTTAAGTAGAAAGCAGCATCCTTACTACCTGCTACAGTTAATCCCTCTAATTCTACCATGGATCCCACTCACTCCCAAGTATTCCAGGACTTTGCTTCTGTAATCATCCCTCTTATGCAACTCAAATCTCTGTATCCTCGTGGCTCCTTCCCATCTTCCCACAGACATGTTGAGATCTGTTTAATCCTAAAATAGCAAACCATAGTTCCTTCTACCACATCTAACTACCATCAAATCTCTTCCTTTATTCATTAGCAGCCTAAAAAAAAAAGTTGTTTATACCTGGTCCTTAAATTTTTCCCTTTCCTATCAGGAATCTGCCCTTCCCACTCAAGGAAAATTATTCTCTCAAAGGTCACGAATGCCCAATCTTTCCTCAGTCTTTGTTCTTCTTGATTTCTCTCAAACATCTAAAATTTTTTGTTATCTATTATTACTTGACACTTTCACTTCCCAAGGCTTTAGGTATATTACTGGTTTTCTCCCCCCTTCTTGATATGGGTATTCTCCTCTGCTTTTTTTGGTTAATACTCTCTCCCTTGGCAAACTACATTTACTCCTATATTTTTATCTATCTTTTCCATTAAGTTAATTCCCAACAGCTCCATCCTAGTACTCATTCCCAAACTTCAGACCAGTACTGCCTATAAGATATCACTACATAGATATACCATTAGCATATCATGATTGAGAACAATGAAAATGCAAGAGGATACAATGCTATATTTTTGCTATACTTTTCCCAGCATGCAGGAAGAACTCTGGATAGGAAAGATCTCTTTCCATAAGAAAAGGGAAATTATTCATTTGGATAATGCTGCAGAGAATATTTTTCTTATTTACAATTCAATATTTGCTTTAGCTGTTTTTTTAAACAGTGCTTTTACTGTTTCTACTCAATTGTTTCTATAAGTTGAATGAGTTTGACTTTAGTTTCCCAATTTCTTTCTGGGATAGGGGTTTAAGCTAAATGAGTTAGTTACATTTATGAGATAATTCTCTTCCCACCCCTAACTCCCTTCAAATCTTGCTTTATAGTTCTGACAGGTAAATGAGAAACCTATGGAAATGCAGTTGAAACAATATTTTTTTGCTTAGAATTCAAGGTATTCTTTGATTTGTAGAAAAGGCAGCATTGCTGAGTATATAGAAAACCAGCCCGACAGTTATGAAAACCCAGTTTCAAGTTCTGTTTTTAATGTATATTAATTATGTGACTCTTGGTGAGTAAACTAACTTCTCATTTTCCCCAAGCTAATCTCTCTGACTATAAATAGCAGAGAAGGTGTTAAATTATAATGCTGGCGATTTCCTTATATTAGTGAAATCAAAGATTGTCTCCCAAATCAAATTTCTTTTCATTGTACTTTGTGATCCAGCCAAACTATAGAGTCCTCAGCTGGAATCAGGAAGACTTATTAGTATAACCCTGGGCTTGACACTTAATATTTTCTTATCTGTAAAAGGAGAATAAAAACAGCACAAACTTCTTCCAAGGTTGTTATGAGAATTAAATGAGATTACATACATACATACATACACACACATACACACACAAATATATATATATATATATATATATATATATATATATATATATATATATATATGGTTGTTGTTGTTGTGAGGTTATTGGGGTTAAGTGACTTGCCCCAGGTCACAAAGTTAGGAAGAATTAAATGTCTGGGGTTGCATTTGAACTCAGGTCCTCCTGACTCCAATTCTCTATCCACTGTTTCATCAGGCTGCTCTTGAGATAATATTTATAAAGCACTTTGCAAACCTTATAGATCTATGTAAATGTTAAACTCTTACTACTGTCCTTCTAACATGCTCTGTACGTTCCCATTTTGTGGCAGTGGGACTCACTCTCTCTGAAATGCCTTTCTTTCCCCTTTAAACTATTGAATTTTCTACCATTCCTTAAAGCCCCAGAAAAAAAAGCCTTCCTGAACCTTTCTTCCCTTGCCAGCTGGTAGTGCACTTTCCCTTTTTGACCTCACAATTTTTACCCTTCTGACACAATTATATGTATTTTTGCCATTGTGGCTTTTGGATTTTGTGCTGTTTTCCACTGATAAATTGCAAGGCCCCTGACAGCAGCGGCTATGGTCTTATATAAGCTTAATAGCTCCCTATGGCTTTTCACAGTGCTCTGAGCATTGCAGGTGTTAGAAAAGCATTTGTTCATTTGAACAATTAAGCTAAGTCATTTGCCTAGAATGAGAAAACCAGTAAACATTGCTGGTCAGCTCCCATCTTTAATCTTTGGGCGTCTAGACCAGGCCTCTTAATATGAAAGATTTTAGGGGGGTCTCAATTTCAAAAAATATTGATAACTAATTCAACACAAAAGGCTTCTTTTAGTGATCCTACTTATTTTAGTTTGTGCTTTTAAAAGCAGAATTCTGAGAAGGGACTCAAGTTTAATCAGGCTGCCAAAGGAGTCCAAGTCACAGAAAAAATTCAGATTCCCCTCCTTCAGGTGAATGTTCCTATTTATATTTTTAAAGGTTTCCCCATCTGTAGGCTTTCACATTTGGGGATTCACTTTTTAGTGAGATGCTACTCAGAGAGGGGTAATTAGCATTTCCCATACTCCTTTGTAAAATACCACCCTTATCCCCCTGCCAATTTAGCTTGCTGAAAAGACACAGTAAGGAACTGAAGAAACAAACAACCCGCATGTCTGATCAATTTTAAGAAAGGAAAAAAAAAACATTAAGTGGGTCTAGAACCATGTTTCCATAAATGTATGTTGCTAGCTCAACAGAATTCTCAAGAGTTGCTATAACAACTAAGATTCTTCTCAGAACTCATAGCATGCTATTTTCTTAGACATTTAAGTTAACAAATATTATCATTTTGTTCAGGTTACTTATCTCAGTCTATAGACCAATGTTAATGAAGCTAAGGTAACCTGCTCAACATTACAAACTGATAATTAGAATACCATCTGACATATCTCTTGTGCTTTAAGATGCTTTGTATATGCAAATTCTCTCATTGGATTTTTACAGCAGCCCTTTGATGCTATTATTATACCTGTTTTATTGACATTTGGTGGTTAAATAACTGACAGGAGAACATGAAGTGGCTCAGGCAGTTTTTGAACCCAGGTCTTTCCTTCTTAAGAAAGTAGGGATCTGTTCACTGCCTCCTTCTTGGGATCCCATGGTTGTACCCCTATTCTCATTCGGCTATGACCTGGAAAGTGCTTTAACTTTAAAAGACCAAAGTCTCCTAGTGTACCTGGGACCATTTCCAGTGGTCCTGATCTGTTTTGCCACTTTGCTGGTGACTTTGCACAACACTGACTTATTTAAATCCAATTCACTTGCAAGTCATGGCATTATCTTCCTGATGTCATGGTACTGTTTGAGAAGCAAGAATGAATTTATGTGTATATACCCACATGTAGATACATATACACATCCGTAAATAATCTATATAAACACAGAAATTTGGTAATTGCAAATCACAGGGAGTCAAATTGATGACAGATGATTAGAGGTAGCATGGAGCAGTAGAGAAAAAATATCGTTTTGGACTCAGAGCATGTAAGTTCAGATTCTGTGGCTGCTTCTTCCTATTTGTATATTCTTGTGCGAGTCAACTCTTCCCAGTGGTCCTCCTTCTTCTCATTTGTAAAATGACGGTTTAAGAGATAGTTTCTGAAGTCTAGATCTATGATCCTGTGAGTCAGTATTTATTGGTGAGCAGGGGACTGATTAAACAGGATAAAAACCTAATGAATTGCCTATGTAGTATCTTTCCTTGGTTGGATAGCATAGGGGTGGAAGGAATAAGTGATAAATTGGAATAATGGGTGTTAGTATGAGGAAGGAATGAAGTTATTTTTGAGACAGAGACAGAAGAGAGAGGGAGGAAGGGGGAGAAAAAGCAAGAACAACATTCAGAGAGATAGGGACAGGAAAAGGGAGAGAAGGAAGAGGGAGAGAGAAAGAGAGACAAACAGACAGAAAGACAGGCAGAGAGAGGAAAACAGAGAGACAGAGATACGTACATACACATACAGACAGAGAGAGACAAAGGGAAAGAAGGGGAGGGAGAGAGGGAAGAAAGGAGGAAGGGAAGAAGAGAGAGAGTAGAGGACAGAAGAGGAAAGAGGAGAGGAGAAGAGAGAAGAGGAGAGGAAAGGAGAGATGGAGAAGAAGGAAAGAGAAGGGGGAGAGAGGGAGATAAAAAGAGAGGAGAGGTGAAAAGAAAGAGGGAGGGAGGCCTTGTCAGTAAATGGTACTTTACAGAAAGCTAAAAAGGCAGCCAGACAATTTCCTACACGTACAGAGAGATAAAATTGGACTGATCTTTGTATAGGGTGTCACTACTATAAAGGCAGAATAGAAGATAGGAAATAATGATAAGTTTCTTAAATCATCCTTGACAATGTAGAAGGGATGAGAAAGCACCAGGAAACTTCCCTTAATAGTTATCTATTTATTTCTTCATAGAATAGTTTGAAAAATTCATTGTCAAGTTGCCAGGGGCACATCTTCTAGGCTCTGAGCACTTGGGCTTCAGGAGACTCCACTAGGATTATATACATGTTCAGGTAGAAAGATCCCTGCTAGAGACATTCACTTTCCGGTAAAAGCACTTTCAGTGGTTGGCAACATGAGGCACTAAAAAGACCACTGATTAAATGAGTGATCATTTGATGAACAAGCAAAAAATTTAGGTGGTATATTTGGCTTTGTAAGTGGGTAACTGTGTGACAATGAATAAAAAAATCTCAGTTCAAGATCTTTCAGATGTCATTTAATTCACTCCATATCTGCCCTAGAATAAATTTTAGATGTTCTTTGGTGATACGGAAAGTATAAGAGCATAGTTAGTCAATAAACATGTCTTAAGTGTTTATTACTTGCCAGGAACCATGCTAAAAGCTAGAGATAAAATGAAAAGCAAAAATAGTTTCTGGCCTAAAGGATAATTGATCTAACTAAGAGGTTTTTTAACCTGGGGTCTATGAACTTGTTTGCAAATATTTTTACAACTATATTTCACTATATTTGGTTTCCTTTGTAATCTTATATATTTTATGTATTTAAAAATAACATTCTTATAAGAATCCATAGGCTTCAGCCAACTGACAGAGAGGAGTTTTTGTTTATTTTGTTGTTGTTTAGTCACTTTTCAGTCATATTTGCCTTTTTGCAACCTTATTTGGGGTTTTCTTGGCAGAGATACTGGAATGGTTTGCCATTTCTTTCTCCTGCTCATTTTATAGATGAGGAAACTGAGGCAAACAAGGTTAAGTGACTTGTCTAAGGCTGCACAGCCACTTAGTATTAGTATATGATAACATTTGAGATGCTTGAAGACAGTATTCCATTTTCCCCACAAAACTATTTCTCTATGCTTAATGTCCTTCAGCCAGCCTCATAAGGCATGCTCTTCAGCCTTCTTTTAGGTGTCAATTTTCTACCTGATTCTGATAAATCTAATCTTTCTGGGTCTCAGATTCTTCCTCTGTAAAATTAGAGAGCTGAATTTGTTACTATCTCAGGTCCCTTTCCATTTCTAAATTCTCTTTTCCTTTTTGGACCTTCCTTTCTTCATCTCTAAAACGAGGGTGGTGGATCAGATGGTTGAGGCAGTATGGAATAATGGAAAGAGTATTGGATTAAGAGTGAAATGATATGGGTTCAAATCCCCATCTCTTCTACTCATGTGATCTTGGGCAAGTTACTTTCTGGCCTCAGTTTCTAAATCCAGGATCATGTCATGCAATGGTCTCAAAATCTCTAAAACTCTAAACTACAAAGATTCTTTTGTCTTTTTGTCTAAAAAAGAAAGTATGAGTAGATGGATGCTCCAGAAATATTTCAATGAGCCCAATAAAATGATATTCTTCTACTAGAGAAAGGAAAAAAAACATTTAAATGAGGCGTAAGTCGTGATGGAAACTTCCAACTATAAAAAACAAACAAACAAATACACTGAAGGAAATGATCACAACCTACAATCCATATTGTCAATACTTGCTTAAAGATCTGTGATTTCTTGAGACTGGGAACTGCAACTTTCTCTGAGCAACATCAATCCTCTGTAGCACCCTGAGCAAGCCTACAGGCAAACTCCTACCTCAGTACACAGAATAATTGGCCTGTAAAATACCATGCTGAGATTGAGATGCTGAATATGGGGGGGAAGCTTCATGTAGGAGCAAGCCCACACTGGAAGCACAAGGAGAGATAGAAAAACAATCCAATTCTTTCTCTGATTCTTTTAACTTTACCTACTATACTTTTCTCCCTCTTTGGATTCTTTTTTTTTTAAATCTGCCTCTAGAAATTCTGATACTTTCATTACAAAAAAAAAATAAAACTGGAAACAAATTAACAAACAAAACAAAAGACAAAAAAACTTTACCTACTATACTTTTCTCCCTCTTTGGATTCTTTTTTTTTTTTTTTAAATCTGCCTCTAGAAATTCTGATACTTTCATTACCAAAAAAAAAAAAAAAAAAAAAATTGGAAACAAATTAACAAACAAAACAAAAGACAAAAAGCTCCAATCCTAAATCCAAAACATTGATAAGATCCAAAGCGATCAAAATGATAAAAGTGGCAATTTCATAATTCTCTACCCTCATCAGATCCTACCTTGAACAGAGAATATATTCATGGCAACAATTTTGAGGCAAATGGATTACCCACTCTGCACATCATCTAAATTGACCTTCCTATCATTCTTACTTGACGATTCTTCCGCCCCCATATCTTTGCAATGACTTTCAACCCATTACAGAAATGTACACCCTCCTGATAATCACCTATTAAAATTCCTTTTCTTCCAAAACTCAGCTTAGGTACTACTGTCTGCCAGATACCTTTCTGGCTCCCTCTAGGTACTTTTACTGTCTTCTTTAAAATTGCCTTGTATCTATTTTTACATCAAGTTCTGTGTATAAATGTTATCCAAAGAAAAGGTCTACTCCTTTAATGCCGGACATATAGCTGAAACAGCAGCAGTATAGTAACAATAGTAGTAGTAGTAGTAGTAGTAGTAGTAGTAGTAGTAGTAGTAGTAGTAGTAGTAGTAGTAACAATATGTCATTTGATTCCTGCAACAACTCTATATGGCAGGTACTATTTTTATCCCCATTTTACAGATAAGGAAACAGAACCAAGTAGGGGTTTTACTGAACTATGTTATAGGAACTTGGTTCCTAATGGGAGAAAGTAAAACATATATTCAACTTCTTGAAGGCTTACTAATTAGAAAAAATCTTCTTGATCAGAGAAAGCAGTAACAATTGGTCAAGAAATGGAATTTAAAGGAAGATGTATTTCTCCATTTAGTATTTTAGTTTTCCAGTTACAATTTTCAACATTTGTTTTTAAAACTTTTGAGTTCTAGATTCTTTCCCTTCCTCCCTCTCTCATCCCTCTGAGAATACAAGCAATTCAATATAGATTATACATGAGAAGAAGGAAAATTTCTGCTTAATGTAAAGCAATACTACTTAACAACTAAAAATCCTGAATTGAATATGTTGATATTAAGTAAGGAAAATGCCATCTACATCCAAATATTAAGTCACTAGAGGTTTTCAAGAAATTGTATCAATATTTATGGAAAATTACCCAGAAGGAAAATCTATATAGTGAGCAGGTATTCTCAGTCTAGGGGCAGTGAATCTAATCTTTTAAAGCTTTTTATTTTCAAACATATGCAGGATAATTTTCAACACTCACCCTTGTAAAACCTTGTGTTCCAAATTTTTCCTTCCCTCCCTTCTCCCCAGATAGCAAGTAATCTAATATATGTTAAACACGTGCAATTCTTCTATACATATTTCCACAATTATCATGGTGCACAAGAAAAAATCAGATCAAAAAGGGAAAAAATTAGAAAGAAAACAAAATACAAGTAAACAACAACAAAAAGAGTGATATACTGTGATCCACACTCAGTTTCTGCAGTTCTCTCTCTGGGTGTAGATGGCTTTCTCCATCAATCTCAATCATCTCATTGTAGAAAAGAGCCATGTCCATCAGAAATGATCATCGAATAATCATCTTGTTGAGATGTATAATGATTTCCTGGTTCTGCTCACTTCACTTATCATCAGTTTCTGTAAGTCTCTCCAGGCATCTCTGAAATTATCCTGCTGGTCGTTTCTTACAGAACAATAATATTCCATAGCGTTCACATACCATAACTTGTTCAGCCGTTCCCCAACTGATGGGCATCCACTCAGTGTAAATCTAATTTTAAAAATATTTCGAGAACTATTTTTCAATATAATTGTTTTCCTTTGTAATCTTAGTATTTGATTTTATACATTCAAAAGCATTATTTTGCATAGGAGTTTGTAAGCATTACCATGCTGTCAATAAAGTCACCAACACAACAAATACCAAAAACCTCTTAATTTGAAGTTGTAGATTACCTTTGAAGTCTCTTTCAACTCTGACATCCTAAGTATTTTGGTTGTTCTTTTTTGTTTAGTTATTTCAGTCTTGTCTAAGTCTTCAGACCACCATTTGGGATTTTCTTGGCAAAGATGCTAGAGTGCTTTGCCTTTTCTTTTTTTTTTTTACCCTACTTTACAGATGAGGAAACTGAGGCAAACAAGATTAAATGACTTGTACAGAGTCACACAGCTAATAAATATCTGAAGATGGATTTGAACTCAGGTCTTCCTGACTCAAGACCTTATGCTCTATTTACTGTGTAACCTAGCTACCCCAGATAATTTGATATCCAACTATTAATAGAAGTTTTAAAAGTATAAAGCAATAAAAAAGACCAGAGCAAATGGTTGGAAGGAAAGAATTTATAAAAAGTTCACCCATAAAAATACCGGAGATAATGGACTTATCTCAGAAATACAAGTATTTTTGAGTTATATTACTAGAAATGGCAATCAATCAATAACAATAATAATTATTATTCACAAAGCACATTAAGAGTTTGCAAAACATTTTTCTCTATCTTCAAAGTAGATTGTGCAGAGAAAATTAAGGAAAAATTTTACATTCGATGTTTCTGATAAAGGCCTCATTTCTAAAATATATATTGACTCAAATTTATTAGAATGTAAGCCATTCCCTAATTGATAAATGGTCAAAGGATATAAACAATTTTCAGGTGAAAAACATTAAAGCCATTTCTAGTCATATGAAAATATGTTCTAAATAACTTTTATTTGAGAAAACTCGAGCACTAATACATCATTGGTAGAATTGTGAACTTATCCAATCATTCTGGAGAGCAGTATGGTATTATGCTTAAAGGGCTATCAAACTGTACATACCCTTTGATCCAGTAATGTCTTTATTGGACTGGTAGCCCAAAGAGATTCCAAAAAAGAGATTACATATATGCAAAAATGTTTGTCATAGCTCTTTTTGTAGTGGCAAGAAACTGGAAACTGAGTGGATGCCCATCAATTGGAGAATGGCTGAATAAGTGATGGCATACAAATGTTATGGAATATTACTGTTCTATAAAAAAATTATGTGCAAGGTGATTTCAGAAAAGCCTGGAAAGACTTACATGAACTGATACTAAGTGAAGTGAGAAGAACCAAGAGAACATTGTCCACTGCAACAACAAAATTATGTGATGATCAATGTGATGGACTTGGCTCATTTCAGCAATGATTCAAGGAAATTTCAATAGATATGTGATAGAAAATGACATCTACCTCCAAAGAAAGAACTAAAGAGACCTAATGTGGATCAAAGCATGGTATTTTCACCTTCGTCACTATTTTTGTTCTTGTTTGCTTGTTTTTTTTTTCTCCTCATTTTTTCCCCTTTGATCTGATTTTTCTTGCACAACATGATAAATGTGAAAATGTATTTAGAAGAACTGAACATGTTTAACCTATATTAAATTACTTGCTATCTAGGAGAGAGGGGAGGGAGGGAGAAATTTTTGGAACACAACGTTTTGCAAAAGTGGATATTGAAAACTATCTTTGCATGTATTTTGAAAAATAATAAGCTACTATTAATTTTAAAAAGGTAGATTGCACAGGTACCATTACTCCCAATATACACATGAGAAATCTGAGAATCAGAGAAATTAAAATAGTGGCTTACCCAAGACTGCAAATGACAGATTTTTTTTTTCAGAATTGGAAGAAACTTCAGTGGCCATCCAGTCAATCCCTTGACAAGCTATTGAACAAGCTAAGAACTCCCACCACAACATTTGCAACAAATGATCTTGCACTTAAGCTTAAAAAGCTTCTATGAGGAAGCAGCCCATTATCTCCAGAGGCAACTCATTCCACTTTGGGAAAACTCTACTTGGTAACAAGTTTTTCATAGCATTAAGCCTAAATTTGTTGGTGTTCAGTTATGCCTGAGTCTTTGTGGCCCCATTTGGGGTGTTTTTGACAAAGATATTGGAGTAGTTTGTCATTTTCTTCTCCAGCTCATTTTACAGAGGAGGAAACTGAGGCAGATGAGTTAAGTGACTTACCTGGGGTCATATAACCAGAGAGTGCCTGAGAGAGGATTTTGAACTCCTGAAGATGTTTCTGGATTCTAAGCCAGTGCTCTATCTATTGCAGTGTCACTTAGCTGTCCTAAGCTTAAATGAGACTTTTTGAAAACATCTGCTATCCATGGCTCTAGGTTTTTGTCACTGGGACCAAGCAGAACAAAGCCAATTCCCATGTCAGGCAATAGCCCCTTTGGACAACAATAGAATTTGCAAGGCAGATATCCAAATCTTAGCTTTATTATTATTATTATTATTATTATTATTTTACTAAATACTGCTTGCTTTGCAAAGAATGGCTTTTACCTTAGTGACTTGACCAAGATTTCAATAGTTTGGGCTGGCACACTTCTGCATTGGAAGTTCTGATGACCCACCCACCAGTATTAAGGTATTATGTATGGACATTTCCCAAGATTATTTCATGTATTATTTATGGCAATGGATATCAATTCAGACTTTTTCCTTTGACCACAGAGGCTGCCTCCTTCTTTAAAATGATTTTATATGAAAACAACTCTGTACTGAATCAGAGGCTCATGGACTTAAAACTGGAATGGTCAGATCTTTTATTTCACAAATGAAGAAACTGAGTTTCAGAGAGTTTCAGTGACTTGCTAAAGTCGTCCCAGTACATTGAAGAGCCCAAACATGAATCACAGTTCTCAATTTACATCTTTATCTTTACATCGTTTCTAGGTCTTGAGTTCTCTCCCTGGTCAGATAATTGAGTATGTATTTATCTGTTTATGGGTTCTCTTATTACAGTAGACCATAAGTTCCTTTAAGGTAAGGAGTATGTTGTGTTTTGTCCTTATATCTCCAGCTCCAAGTAAAGTGTGTAAGAGCCATGGTTCATAGTTTGAAAGAATTTAAAGAGATTCTCTTAAAGTCATAAGAGTGCATTGATCCATAGCTGATGGGCTTGCCTCTAAAGGAAATCTAGCAAATGAGAAATCATTCAGAAGGGCTTCATATTCTGAAAATTTGGGGCTTAGCTAGCAGACTAACAGCCTACAAGGTTGTAAATTATTAAAAAAAAAAAAAGATAAGAAGAGGAAAGGAGACAGGATATCTTTTAGTAAAGTATTGTCAATCAGACGGATGGGTTTTTTGCAGAGGACAAATAAGGAACAATAGATAAGAAGTTTTATCTCTCTACATTCCTTAGCTAGATCCTTGGCTCAGATCCATTATCTCCCCCATGGGCTTTTGGGGATAGGTAATTCTGAGGACAAGGTCTAGTGACCCATCACTAGCTCAGTAGGATAGTCAATCAATTGGGTAAATAGGTGTCACAGTAGTTAGAGTGCCAGGTCTAGAATCAGGAAGACTCATCTTCTTGAGTTCAAATCCAGCCTCAGATATTTGCTGGGTTATCCCATTTATCTCAATTTCTTCCTCTGTAAAATGAGCTGAAGAAGGAAATGGCAAATCACTCCAGTTTCTTTGTCAAGAAAACCCCAAACGAGGTCATGTAGAGTCATCAATGACTGAAAAACAATTCATCGATCAATATCTTTAAAGCATCTATTATGTAGAGCGCAATGTGGTAAGCAATCTAATAGCTAATTATTGAATTGGATTGACTGACTACTTTCTAGGATCATAGATTAATAATGACAATAACAATAATAATAACAATGATAATATAACAATAATGACAGCAATGATAATAACAGATGGAGATAGCATTTTAGCAAGTACTTTAAAGCTAGCAAAGTATTTTACATGTGTTATTTTGATCCTCATACTCAACCTGAGAAAGAAGCAGGATGATTATCCTCATTTCATAGATGAGGAAACAGGCTGAGATACATTAAGTGAATTGCTCAGTCACACACCTAAGTACCTGAAGTAGGTTTTAAACTCGTGTTCCTGTTTCCAAGTCTAACAGTTCCTATTCAAGCTTAAGACTGCAGTAAAACTTTTAAGATGCCCTGTATAGTGTCAGAAGTGAAATTAGAAGTCTGGTCCATCTTACATCATCTTATATACAAGGAAACTGAGACATGAGATCTGTCCAAGATGCAACAAAGATTCTACAGCAGAACTAAAAAATGAACCCAAGTGATCTGGCTTCAAACCCAAGCTTCTTTCCATTCCATCACACTTCATTCCGCCAAACCCAATTCTCTTGAAATTCTTCCTTGGATTTTTGCCCTGCAAACTACTTTTAAGTAACTGAAAACTTGCACTGTACAAGAAACTGGATTGCAGCCAGAGAAGATAGAAAATTCTTTCACTTCTGTCACCACTTGGTTGAATGACCCTTGGACAAGTAAGTCGCTTAATATCTCTCTATTTGTTTTCTCATCTATTAAAAAATAACTAATACTTTCTTGCCTCTTAGAATTAATTAAAGATTATATGATTGCCAATGATTGGAATAATCTTTGGAAACAGGCAGACCTAGATCTTAGTATTCCATAAATAAGGTTGCCATCCCACCACATGAAAGGAAGAATCATTAATAGTGTCTAGTGGTACACTTGGTGACCATGAGGGCATTATACACAAGTTGCCTGGAGAGAAAGGAGTCTTGAATGTTCTCTTCTTTTCTACTGGGGTTTCCATTCAGGCCTAGAATTAGGGTAAAATTATGGTGGAAAGCTTGAATGAGGCAGATAAAAGTTCAGGCCATTTCTATTCCTCTCTAATGGGTTGAAATAAATCCTTCTCACTTGATTTATTTCTTACCTGATTATTTCCTACTCTTCCCAGCTAGCATCCTGACATTTAGAGGATGTTCGCTGGCCAACTAGATGGATCAATGTCAGAAGATCATAGGATCATAAATCTAGAACTAGAATGGATCTCAGAAGTCTTTTAGATATCCCCCCAATTTTACAGAGGAGGGAAATTAGGCAGGGTAAGGTATTTGCCTAAGGTCGCATAAATAGTAGACCCTCAATGGTCCCTGTTATTTCCACTTGAGGAAGAATGCTTATCTGGACTTTGTTTCCATCCACAAGAGATTCCTAGCAGGTGGCCTATACGTGGTTAAGATGAATCTAATAAAGTCCACAAGCATTTATGACATGCTTACCGTATCATAGGCCAAGGAAACTAAGCATCTGGGAGCAACAGTACTAGGAGAAGCCACTTAGAATTATGGGAAGAAACTAGCATTGGAGAACAGTACTAGGAGAAGCCACTTGAATATGTTTGGATTTGAACTGAATCTGAGATAAAGTAGAGAAGACAGAGAGCAATATGTAAGCCTTCTTACCAAGGCTCTTTAGTCAGAAGGAGGCAAATGGCAGAACTGGGATTCTGACTCTAGAGGCAGTGATCCAGAATCAGCTCAGAGTCCTTTCTTACATGAGAAGTATCCTAGTTTTTCCTTCACAAAGTTCCATGATTTCACCTTATCTTAGTCTCTGTCTTTTTTTTACTTGTTGTTCCCCTTATTTTCACCAGGGTATAGCAGATCCAGTGTCCTTGGTATACGGCAACTTTTTGGGACTTTACCATTTGTCCAAGTTCAGAAATATAAAACCATTCACTCAGTGAAGGGTATAAGTAAGAGAATAGTGACCTTCCAGTAGCATCCATTATTATTGTTATTGTTTGTCCTTCATTCTCAAAAAAGACCAAGGACATCAGGAAAGAGCTATCTTGGCTTACAAGTGGATTGGATTTAGGATAACTGTGCAAAGTCATCAATCTCACTCTCTCTTCCAATACTGGAATCCAGTGATAAGACATAGGCCAAGATAACTGCCTATGGCCTTCTTTGTCGTCTGATAATATGGCAAGGGGCTCTCAGAGTTCAGCCCACCCTTACCCCATGGGCAAGAAGTCAGAGGGGAAGCACTATGGAAAACTTGGCTTCTGATTAAAGCTTCCTCCACCAACTCTGAGGGAGCTACTGAGTTTCCTGAGCCACCCTCTGCATCCTTGAAATAAAACTCTCTTGCTACTAAGCATAGCTTGTCTTTCCACTTTTGTGACTGAGAACTTTTGAATCCATATTAGCTGATCTGGACCTCACATATTTGTAATAAGTAAGTTCTTTTCGGTCCATGGATGAGTTTTCTGTTTCCATGTGTGAAATTATAGAGGATGCTCCAAAGAAATTTTAAGCTGTTAACAATTAGTAAAGCTTAAAATATCATTAGAGCACTGGGGACACCTGTTTAAGGACCATTCCCTGGTCACACAATGATGGAGGGAAGAAAAGTATGAGGAGCATGGGACTCTGAAAAGAACAGACATTGGACTCAGAAGGTTCCTATTTCACCCCGGGAGGTATTGTCTGTGTGGTATTGGGTGAATCACCTAACTCTGGGGACCCTGGCGTCCTCAGTTGTCACAGAGGGACATTGTGCTAGATGGCCATCTCTAAATCTATCACCTAATGATTCTTTAAAGTCTCAGGTTCTTCCATGTCTAGGTCTCTTAATCTACCAAATTGATAATACACAAGCTCCTTGAGGGCAGCACTGGCGATAGATCACCAGATCTGGAGTCAAGAAGACTCACCTTCCTGGCTTTAAATCTGGCCTCAGATACTTGCTATGAGTGTGACACTGGGCAAGTCACTTAACCCTAATTATCTGTTTTCTCATATATAAAATCATCTGGAGAAGGAAATGGAAAACCACTCCAGTATCTTTGCTGAGAAACCCCAAATAGGGTAGAACACAGCTGAAAAGACTGAAAAACAATAATACATCTCTATTTTGTATCTTAGCAGAATGCCTAGTATACATAATGCACTTAATAAATGCTTACTAATTGGTTGACTAATAGATCTATAAGCTTATAAAGTCAAAGTACCTGACATATAGTATGTTCTTATTAATTGGTTATTTGATCAATTTATAATTCTATGTTAAATTTGGTCTATTCCTTGTTAATTTTACTCATGTTATCTTGGATGAAATGATTCATAAGTTACAAGAAAGACATCATTGAAGAAATGCTGGACTAAATGAGAAGGTGAGCTCATTAATGTATTTGGAATAAGGGAGAATTGGGAAGTTTGAATGCTACGTACTTATAAACTTCAAAATGTTTTTAAACTGATCCTGGAGTCAGGAGAATATGAGTTTACACCTGACTTTTGCTAGCTGTGTGACCCTGGGCAATTAACTTAGCCCTGTTTGCCTCAGTTTCCTCATCTGTAAAATGATCTGGAAAAGGAAATGGAAAACTACTCCAGTTTCTTTGTTAAGAAAAACCTCAACTAGCTGAAATGACTGCCTCAAAAATGTTTAAAAGAACTACATGAAAACTTCCAGAATACATCCTGAATAGAAGTTTCACAGGAGTGCATTAGTAAGATTTATAAAGGATGGGAAATGGTGGATGAATTAAGGCTAGCATGTTGGAAAGAATGGCCTTTAAGGTGACCTTTGAAGTACTAGGTATATTCTACTTCCCCTCAGTATACCTTGCATAGGGGCTATATCAAAATACTATGATGCTTCCAGCTTTTTCAGTGGAAGGCAGTGTGATGATCTGGGACCAGCAGTTGACTTGAAAACCAGGAGATCAAGTTTCACATCTTGTCTAAAAGTAGCTAAACTGTGTGACATTAAGCAAGTCATGTAACCTTTTCCTGAGTCTTAATTTCTTTGTCAAATGGGGATAATAATAACATCTGTAGGACACACTTTGCAGAATTGTTATGAGGAACAAAAGAGATCATCCTCTTGCTTTGAAAAGCCTTAAAGCATTAAAGAAATGTCGATAAATTGCTAACCACTCTTTAAAGTACATTTTGTTGATCTATGGCATGATCTATAGTCCCTTCTTTTATTTGCTCTTTTCTCATTTTCTTCAGCACCTCATTGAGAGACTTCCCAAGATGCTGTACTCAGAACAGCCTTTCTTTACATAACCTAAGTTAAATGAACATTTTGGTTTGCTATGTCAGGCTGTTAACCCATATTAAATACACATTTAATGTAACACAATGTAAATGTTATACTCGGTACTTACTCCTTCCCTCAATAAAGAGTAAGTTCCTGGAGGGTAAGGACTTTTTATCTTTATATCCCAAATGCTAATTTGTAGTTCTTGTTCATGTCTGACTCTTTGTGATCCCATGGACCGTACTATCCATTATGTTTTCCTGGCAAAAACTCTGGAGTGGTTTTGCCATTTTTTTCTCCAGTGATTTGAGATAAACAGGGTTAAGTGACAGAAGATAGGGTCACACAGCTAGTAAGTTTCTGAGGCGATATTTGAACTTAAGTCTTCTTGACTGTAGACACAGTGTTCTATCTCCTGAACTACCTGCCACAAAGCCAACACTTGTTCCTGAATCCTTACAAGACTGTGAATTATTGATTAATTGAGTGAGTTTAGTCTTCTAGCACCTCCCATTCCAATCTTTTCCCCATGTTGTTTAGTCTCGTTCTCCCATCTCATTTAATTTATCTGTTCTGGAAATAAAATTAACTCTGCCAATATTAAAAATGTCACTAGATATCAGTTTTTCTAAAAAAAATTAAATCTTGAGATCTCAGTGGCTGGAAGTTCAATATGACTTAGAGCCAAAACAAAAGGCAAGTTTGGGCTGTATTAGAAGCAGAGCTTTTAGGAAGTGGGAAGTAATAGTCTTACTGTATTCTACTCTTGTTATACCCACACTGGGTATTCCAGTTTAAGAAGGTTATTGATATAAGCTGAAACAACTCTAGAGGAGAGTACCCAGAATGCTGTGGGTCTTGAGTCCACAGAATATGCAGAATGATTGAAGGAAAGAGGGATATTTAACTGGGCAAAGGAAATCTCAATTGAAATTTGATTGCTGCCTTCAGACATTGGAATAGTGAAGGTGGTAGGAGCTTTAGAAATGTTCTATTTGGTTTCATGGGGCAGAAGCAAGAGTAGAGTGCAAGGAGACCAATTTGGATTTGATTTCAGAAAAAAAACCACAACATTTTAACAAATAATTCCAGTTCTCTAGAAGTAGAAGAGTCTGCCCACAGGTGGTTCTTAAATAGAGGTTGGATGGCCATTTGTGAGATGTATTCCAGTGTATTCCAGTTCTTTCCCTGGGAATGAATTAGATGAATAGGCACAAGGGTCTTTTTCAAATCTTGAATTCTGTGATCCGATAATCTTCTGAAATCAAATAGAGGCCTGAATGCTTAGGAGTCAAGAAATCTTATTCTTCAAAGTAACAATTACCTCGCTAGGCAATATACTCTCTTGGATTGGACTCCCCCCGCCTTCCCCATCTGACCCTACAACTCCATTATCAGGAAACTCAGCATCCTTCAAGATTTCCTCAGCCTTGATACACTCATCAGTACTCTTTGCACCTCTGATTGGAGGAAGGAGCAAGACTCCATTTAAAGAAGGCTTCTAGCCCGACCATCTCTTCATGTCTCACAGGACTCCATTCCTTTAGACTGTACTCCATCACGATCATGCTTGCCCCCTCATCTTTTCCTTTTGAGTACTGGCTTCCCCCCTTAGATTGTGAGTCCTCAAGCACAGGGACTATCTTTTTTATGTTTGTATCATCAGCACTTAGCATAGTGCCTCGCACATAGTAAGCACTTAATAAATGTTTTTTGAATGAGCAAATGCTGACTTAACTCTCCTGAGAAGAGAGATAGTCAAATCTTCCATTATCGCAAAACATTCTCCTTAATATTTAGCTGAAAGTTTTCATTAGACATAGTTCATTTCTCCCTGCTGTACTATCTTCAGAGATAGTAAATTATCCCATTACTTCATTTATATGGGAACATATTTATTTTCTGTGATAATCTCCCTCTCTTGACCCCCCAGCTTTCTCTTTCTTTCTTTTCTCGGCTTTATAATGTTAACTTCCTCAGTGGTAAATTAAGGACAGATTACAAGTAGACAGGGAACCAGGTTCCATCATCACAGGAGACCTCCCACTCAGCCTCCTGCTGTTCCCCAGTAGAGGGATGCAGCTGCTATTCCAGCCCATTCCTGGGGCTGTTCTCCCTCAGCATCTCTCCCTCTCTCCATCTTTCTTCCCTCCCCCCCTCGGGAGTTGAGAAGCCTCTGTTTCTCTTTGGAGCCACTCAGCCCCTGCTCCTGAGCTTTGCAAAAAGTCTCCTCTCCTCCTCGCCTCCCCCTTCCTCACCCCAGCTGCTTCCATTCTCCCTCCTACATTGTGGCCAGCAAATGACTGAACTCTCTGGCTGCCTCTCTTTCCAGCAGTGCCTGTGGGTTTCCATGGAAACAGAGGATGGTGGTGGGAGCCACCTCGCTGAACAGCCACTGGTGTTGGGGCTGGGAGGAGGAGGTGACATGTGGGCCTCCTGGAAGATTTTGGAATGGAGGTAATTCTGAGTCCCAGGTGAAGAGTGGGGGAGAGAGATCTCAGGAGTGGGAAGGAGACTTTGGAAGAAAGAAAGCAAGGTAGAAAGAGAAAGAAAGATACATTTGTAGGTGGAGATGAACTTTCAGAAAGGAAAAACATGGTTAGAAAGTAACTTAAGAAAGAAAGTCACAGTAAAGCTGTGGAAGAAATCTGTGCGAAGGAAATGATGATTATTGTACTAGGTGTTTCAAAGGAATGTTGTTTTTACAGAACTATGATTCCACAGTAAGTGGCAAGTAGATTGGAAAATGGATAGAACATTGGAGCGAGACTGGAAGAGCTGAATTCAAATCCTGCCTGGGACACTTCCTAACTGTGTGGGTAAATCATGTAACCACTCTCTGCCTCAGTTTCCTCATTTGTAAAATAAAGGAATTGGATGACATGGTCTCTAAGAGAGCATCCTCCAATTTTAAATCTGTGATACCATCATTCTAAGTAATATAACCTCTTAGAGTCTGTTTCCTCATTTGTTAAATGAGGGTTTGGAGACAAAGATTTCGGAGGTCCCTTCCAATTCTCAGTCAAAGAATCATAAATATCTAGCTGAGAAGAACCTTATAGATTCTTAGGTCAAGCCCCCTTTATTTTTTTTTTATTATTATAGCTTTTTATTTACCAGATACATTCATGGGTAATGTTTCAGCATTGATAATTGCAAAACCTTTTGTTCCAAATTTTCCCTTCCTTCACCCCATCCTTCCCCCTAGATGGCAGGTTGACCAATACATGTTAACTATAGTAAAGTATATGTTAAATACAATATATGTATACATGTCCATACAGTTATTTTGCTGCACAAGAAAAATTGGACTTAGAAATAAGGTAAAATTAACCTAAGAAGGAAATCAAGAATGCAAGTGGATAAAAACAGAGGGAGTGGAAATGCTATATTGTGTTCACACTCATTTCCCTGAGTTCTTTCTCTGAGTGTAGCTGGTTCTATTCATTATTGAACAAATGGAACTAATTTGGTTCATCTCATTGTTGAAGATCAGAATTGATCATCATGATCCGTGTACAATGATCGCCTGGTCCTGCTCATTTCACTCAGCATCAGTTCATGTAAGTCTCTCCAAGCCCCCTTACTTTATGAATGAGGACATTAAGACTGAAGGAGTGCTTGACGCAGGTGATATGGGTGGTAATTATCAAAGGCAGTAAATATATGAACTCAGGTTCTTTGATTCCAAAGCCAGCACTGGACCATATTGGAGTCTAACTCTGGCTTTCCTTAGCAGTGATAGTGCCCTTTAAGGGGAATAAAGCATTTTACATGTGTTAGTTCATTTGATCTGGCAACAACTTTGTCAGGCACATAGTATTATTACCCCATTTTACAGATGAGATAACTGCATCTCAGAACATCACACAGCTTAGTGTGTTTGTGGCAGAATTTGAAACTGAATCTCCCTATTTTTGAGTGCAGTGTTCTATCCATTATGCAAAGCTGCCTCCAGATTATGTTATCCATTCTGAAGGTGGATGGGACTTGCTTATGTTCTTTCCATTGAGGCTGAGAGGTGGTATTAGAGAGAAGCATTTGAACAGATGAGGATATCACTTTTGATTTACTTCTTCCTAAACTCCACCATAGCTACTCCATGCACTTGCTTCCAATATTTATTTCAATTCTAAAATCTCTCTAAAACATTATAGGCTAGTAATTTTGATTCTCAGGTTTTTTCTGTTCCTCCCAGCTCCCAATGTGGCTAAATTTCTCCTTTTCTTTCAAGAATTTTCAAAGTCCTAATGTTCATTTCTTACTATTTTTCCCTCAATAGCATTTTATTTTTCCAATTACATGTAAAGATTTCAACATTTATTTTTGTAAGATTTTGTGTTCCAAATTTTTTCTGTCTCCTTCCCTTACTCCCCCCACCACAAGACAGATCGATTATACATATAAAGTCATTTTAAACATACTCCCATATTAGGAAAATCAGAACAAAACAGAAGAACCATGAAAAAGAAAAAAGCAAACAAATACAAAACGGAAAAATGGTATGTTTCAGTCTCTTGATACAGATGGTATTTTCCATCCCAAGTCTATTGGAATTGCCTTGAATCACTGCATTGTTGAGAAGAACTAAGTATACATCACATAATCCTGCTGTTACTGTGTACAATATTCTCCTGGTTCTGCTCACTTCACTCAGCATCAGTTCATCTTATGATCAGTTCACCTGTATGATGTGCCCAGTCTTTGTTTTAAGTATCAAAGCTACCCTAATCATGGCTCTCCTTATCACCTGTCTTTTTTCTTGGTTCCCAAAAGAATCAAGATGTTTCTTTCTTAATATAACACAAAGACACATTGTTAATGTCTTTACTGAAGTTGATTGCTCTTCAATGACTCTCCTTGCTCCCAAAGCACCTCCATCTAACAAAAACCAAACCAACCCCTTGCCTCTGAGAGACAGAAGATGTCCTCATTAATAATCCACTGAAGTCACTGTTGGTAACTGCATTGATCAGAGTCCTACTCTTTCTATCTGTCTCTCTGTTTATCTCTCTCTTTGAGGCAATGAAGATCAAGCATCTTGCCTAGAGTCACACACACAGTTGGGAAGTATCTGAGGTCAAATTTGAATTCAGATCCTCTTGACTTCAGGGCCAGTGCTCTATCCCGCCCAACTGACCCCTTTTATAGTCTTTCAATACTATTTTTCTTTCAAACATTGTAGTCATTTTTGTAGATTTACCCTCCTGGTTCTGCTTACTTCATTCTGTATCAATTTAAACAAGTCTTTCTCTGTACTCCTAGAGTCTGCACATTTGTCATTTCAAAAAATACAATACTATCATATTACATTTCTAAATAATATCCCTAGTCATTGGGCAATTTGTTTCCGATTCTTTGTGCAAGATATTTCTAAGAGAAACATTATTATGTCCCAGGTTCATTAAAGAAAATGTGTTAACATGTAACTTATTGCTGCACAGGAAGGACCAGGGGATCTTTTCATCTGACTTGCAGCTGAAACTTCCCATGTGTTGGCTCCCCATTGTAAACTCCCAAGAGAGGAGACTCTTCCCTTTTTTATTTATTTTCCCAATGCTAAGCACAGTACTCTGTAAAAAGTTAAGTGCTTAATAAATGTTTATTCAGTCAGGCTCCTCTATAGAGCCAGAATGTTAATAATAACAAAATTATAATAACATATAAATATTATTAATAATAATAAATAAATAATATATAAAATATAACAAAATAATAAAAATAATCGTTGATAATAATGATGAGAATTCACATTTATATTCTTTAGTATCTCATTTGATCCTTATTGAAACATATGGGCTAGAAAAGCCATATGTTATCGATTTATCCTATTGATAAGCTATGCCTCCAGTCACCTCCCCATAAATCCTTAGATGTCTAAGTATGGGCCTGTCATAGCCTTTCTAACCCTTAAATTTTTTACCCATAAAATGAAGGAGGGGGCTTGAGACCTGATCAAGGGAGTTCTGACCATCCTATACAAGGATCATTTGAAGCATCTGGAAATGATTAGTCTGAAGAAAGAAAACTTAGGGGGGAAATGATCATGGTCTTAAAATACCTGAAAGGTTCCCATGGAGGAGAATGTTTGGCCCCAGATTTGATAGCAAAGCTTGGCACTTACATGGGATTAAAAATTGATAAGTCTTCTTGAAGAAACAAAAGCCAATCCTCACATTTTCCCAGCTGTCATAGGAATGTTGCTTGGAGGCCATTTAATCTAACTCCCTCATTATATGGATAAATAATCCAAAACCCAGGAATGGAAGCAGAGGGGAAATCTAAGCCTACCTTGGCTGCCTAAGCCACCTGTCTTCTTCACAGTCACTAACAGTAGGCAAAAAAACATTCTGGCAAAACGACGTGTTCCTAGACCACAGCGACCAAAAGAAGTGGCTGTTTATTTTCATGCTGTGTCTTTAAAAGCATAAGAACTGGGGGGTGGAGAGCGGGATCCAGTTGGCTCTTTTGCAGCAGCCGTTGCTGTCCATGCAGATAAGCCACTTGTCTCTGCTTTTTTTGACCTGGGGTATTAAGGAAGTTTTATGCCAGTGTGGACTAAGACTTGAGTAATGTTTAACTTATATTGGATTTCTTGCTGTCTGGGGGAGATAGTGGAAGGGAAGGGAGGGAGAAAAAATTGAAATTCAAGGTTTTGCAAGAGTGAATGTTGAAAACTATCTATGCATATATTTTGAAAATAAAAAGTTTTTAAAAACCAATCAAAAAAACCCCTCCTAAAACCAAACAAGATACTATATAATATAAATAAAGTTAATATATGTTTTTTTAGTCCTGCAGGGATCTTTATGTACTATTTGGTGGCCTCCATTTTTATTCAAGTTTGACACTCAGAATCTACTCTATGACTACTCAGATCTATTTCCTTTTGCTCTCTCTCTTACTCTAAGCTGCTGAATGAGTGTTGATTTGCACTGGTAATGACAATTCCCTACACTAATGAAATTATAGACCTGGACCAAAAAACACAAATCAAATCCAAGATTTATGGAGCAGCATCAATTCCACCAACCAGTGATTAGCTCTTGAACCACTGTTTAGATTCTCAAGGCATGATTGCAGCCACTTAGCATGTGCTGTTTTTCCTAAGCTGTAGAAAGGCACCAACATCTTATGAACAAGAGTTCCTTCCTTCCTTCCTTCCTTCCTTCCTTCCTTCCTTCCTTCCTTCCTTCCTTCCTTCCTTCCTTCCTTCCTTCCTTCCTCTCTCTCTCTCTCTCTCTCTCTCTCTCTCTCTCTCTCTCTCTCTCTCTCTCTCTTTCTCTCTCTCTCTCGCTCTCTATTTCATATTAATAATCTGGGCTCTAGGAAAGATTAGAAAGGAAACATAAAACAACAGTGGAAAAAGGGAAAACAGCCTTCTCCCCATTATTAAGTGACCCAATATCTGCTCTTGTTCTTTGAAGCTGACTCCATTTGTCAAATATCCCCATGGCTATTATTGCCTGTCCTCAAGGCCATCTATTCTTCCTCAAAGAGTTCAGAATAAGACAATCTTCTTCTATACCCCAATTTTTTGTGACTCCATTATTTATTTTGATGACCTTCTGCACATCCTGGACTCTCTTACAGTTGCTCACTCCTTAAAACCATTCCTCATTCTCCAGTCTCTCTTTCAGTCATTCAGAGAGCTCACTTCACCGTCATAACTAAAATCTCAGGGGTCAGACAAGATGGCCTCTTTTAACTCTAGATCCTGTTCTGATTTCCCTTTTCTCCTTTAATAAGACATTGTCCTTTACTCTTAAATCCCTTACCTCTCTATCCTTCTACTTTTCATGCTCTGATAATCAAAAATTGGTCAGCCCTACCATCTCTCTTCTTTTATATGACTTGTGAGATGCTAAATAGGAAATCATGAGTTCCCAAGAACTGAATTAATTACAAGTGCTATCTACCTGGGCTCTCACTGCTGTCAAGCTTTCTTTTGATTCATCTCTTAAAACAGAGATTCAGCATTCTCCAGAGATTATTTCAAACCTTTTCCCCTTTCCCTAAGCCTCCCATTCCTAAGATGGTGACTTTGCTTATATATATTTTTTGAGATTGAGGTCATTCATTACAGAATCTTATGTTTCAAAAGGACCTCAGAGGTCATTTATTTCAACACCTACCTTCACAGGAATTAACTTTATTATATCTTCAAAAGCCAGTTATGTAGCCATTTCAGGATCATCAATCTAGAGGCAAAAATGACCTTAGGGACTATTTAGTCCAACCTTCTCATTTTAGAGATGAAGAAATTGGGACCTTTGTCAGATGGTACCTCTTCTTTTTCTCAAAGGAAGAAAACCAAGCTATCAATGGCAATGTGAACAAGAAGTTCCAAATGGCTAATATTTAGAGAAATGCAAATTAAACCAACTTTGAAATCCTACTTCACACCTACTATATTGGCGAGGATGACAGAAAAAGAAAAATGACAAATGTTAGAAGGGCGGCAGAAAAAAAAAGCCATATTGATGCTTTATTGCTAAAACTGTGAAGTCCAGCCATTTTAGAAATTATTTTGGGATTAAAGATAAAAATTCACTAACCTACATATTCTTTGATCACCTGATACAATTATTAGGCCTATTCCCAAAGAGAACAAAAAAAAAGAACAAAATGACCCATAGATATAAAAATATCTAAAACAACTTTCTTTTTGTAGTGTCAAAAAATGAAAAACTAAGGACATGCCCTTCCATTGGCTGAATAAACTATGATATGTGAATTGGCACAAGAAAATTATGAAAAGATTATTTTCAGATAAAACTTGTATAAACTGACACACAGTGAAGTAAGTAGAACCAGGAGAATAATTTATACAATAAAAGTAACACCATAAAGACAAAAAACCTTGAAAGACTTAAGAACGTTAATCAATTCAATGACCAACCATGATTCCCAAAGTTTACTACTATCTCATAATAGAAAAATGGAGACAAAATGTAGAACAATATATATATTTCTAGACTTGGCAATGGAAGATTTTTTTACTTGATTACACATATTTATTGCAAAGGATTTCTTTTTATTTGATAGCTGGGGGCTTACAAGAAGAGGAAAGAAAATTTTGTAAAACAAAATAAAACAAAACAAAAAGAAACTGAGGCTCAAGGATATTAAGTGACCAGTCTGCAGTTAAGAATTTAATTGCCTAAGATGGGATTTGCACCTAGAACTTCTGACTCTATAATCAGTGTTCTCTCCAATATGTCACACTGCTTCTCAAGTTTTTGATACTATCTTTTGAAGCAATTCCATTAAAATAGATTTAGCAAGCAAAAAAACCAATCATAGCTTTATCATATATGATTTGCTATACACATAAATGCATATATACATGTTACTTTATTTTCTTTATTCATATATAGAGATATATATAATACACATGAATATCTATCTGCATTTATGTCTATCTAACCCTAACTTAAAATTCCATTTTATCTATGTATTTTTATTACTAGCTATCCATCTATCTAGATGTCCAATAGCTATCTGGAAAATTGGAGCCTTGCAGTACTATTCTGCCATGCCTGTAGGCAGATTTGTGATTTTTTTTTTTTTTGCAAAACTCAATCTATTTTCATTTGTTCAGGTGAAATGAATTATACTTCCATGAAAATATCCCTTCCTTTTCCAACTCCAGTGATATTTACTCAAATATTCTCTATAGTGTTTTCCCCTCAGCATCCTCACATTAGAATGTATGTATGTATTAATGTATATATGTATATATGTGTGTGTGTAATTAATAAAGTACCCTCCTTCATCTGTTCCACTCATTTTCAATTAGGAACACCATTCCACAGTTATATTTTAGTCATGAATCCAATCCCGCAAACATTAGGGAGTTATTAAGTCAAATGTGCTTCCTTGATGATCATCTATCAAAATGATCTCTAGTTCATATAGCTTGCTGCCCACTCTCTTTTTGCATTTGGGTAACGAAATCTAAAGCCATGAATTTTATTTATGACTCCTTTATTGCATTTCATCTCCTGAATTATTAGACATCTCTACTAATATTCACCTTCATATCTTATGGTTCGAAAGGTAGCTAAGATGGTTAATAGATATGTTCTTTTTTTTTTTTCTTTACTGCCCTTTAAAAAATGAACTTTGTCATATCCTCTTTTCTGTACTTCAAACTTTGCTTCTCATTTTTATCCATCCTTTCCTCCTTTGCTCCAGGTATAGAGGATGAAGTAACCCATCTCATTGTCAAAGCTCACCCTTCTCTTATGTCTTTGTTCTCATTTCCTCTTGTGCCCTTATAGAATCATGCCATTTGCTTGACTTAAATCTCTTACCTTGACTTATGGTACATTCTTTACTGTCTACAGTAAAGTTCAGGTTCCAGATGCCCAATCCCCAAAACTAACATAAACAATTCTTATGTCTCCTGCCTTTCATTGCTAAACTTCTAGAAAGAGTCATTGATATCCACAATTATTTCTGCCTTTCCAACAACTTCCTCTTTGATCTTTTACAATCTGCTTCTGAATATACCACTTGATTGCCTGATTCAGAGATAATAATGTGACATCTAGACTAAGGTTTTCTCCTCTGATAAACAAGTTCTATGAGAATCTTTTAAGGAATATTTTCTTGAGTCAAACTTAATGTCATGTAATATTTCAGATTAAAAAATCATTAAGTATTTGTAACAGCTCTTTTTGTGGTCACAATGAATGTAGATACACATCAATGGGGGAATGGCTAAAAAGTTGTGGTATGTGGTATGTAGTATGTGGTATATGGAATATTATTGTTCTATAAAAATGATGAACAAGCTGATTTTAGAAAATCCTGGAAAGATTTACATAATCTGATGCTGAGTGAAACAAAGAGAGCCAGGAATACATGGTATAAAATAACAAGAAGAACATGTGATGATCAAATATAAAAAACTTGGTTCTTCTCAAGGGTTCAGTGATTCAAAACAATACCAATAGACTTTGGACAGAAAGTACCACGTGAATCCAGAATACGAACTAAGGAGACTGAATGTAAATCAACACATGTTACATTTACTTCCTTTTTCTGTTTTTTTTTTCTCTTCCATGTTATATCCCTTTTTCTATTTTTTTTTCTTCCAATGTGATTCATAAATCAATGTGCATTATAAATAAATAAACAGAAAAAATTATTAAGATCTTAGGTAATATCTTTGAACAACACAATGATCAACCATAGTTTCAATGTATTTTTGATGAAATTTATTTATCTTCCCCCAGCAAGAGAACTGGAGAATTCAGAATTCATATTGAAGAATATTTTTGTATTCCTTTTGCTTGCTTTTTCCTCCCTTAAAATATAGAAGATATATAATTTTTCTGTGTCCATGCACACTGTAATGTTTTTATTTTTTATTTTTTGGGTTTTTCTCAGTGAGTAGAGATAGAGAGAAATAAAGAAGAAAATTTGGAACTAAAAAAAAAATAGCAATGAATTAAAAAAAGAAACTTTTAGGTTATAGTGATATGTCTAGAAAGTCCAGAATAACATGTTGACGGTTCCTTTGCACAAAGCCCTGATCAGATCACATCTGGAGTCATGTGTTGTTAGCCTAGGGTAGGTGTTGATAATCAAGAATGTTCAGAGGAGTATGATCAGGGTAGTGAGAGTCCTTAAAATTATGTCAAAAGATGTCTGAATGACTTAGGGATATTTAGCTTAGAAAGAAAAAGACTTAGTGAGACTGTAATTGGAGTCCTGAAATATTTGAAAGCTTATTACTGCAGAAAGAATACAATTGGCCTTAGATGTTAGAACTGGAAGCATTAGAGAAATGATAATTTTGATTGACAATTAAAACTAAGAATATGAACTGCCCCAAAATGAATACCATGAATATTGTGAATTCCCTGTCACTAGAGATCTTTAAGTTGAAACTGTATGACTACTTGCTATGACTATTACAGAGATTATTCATCTCAGTTGGACTAAAATCTCTTTCAATTTTAAAATTCCACCATAGAGAAAAAACCATTGTAGCTTTCATTTGCATTCTCTTTATGTTCAATCACAGTCAATGTTTGCAAAAGTGCCATGTGTTGAACAAAATGTTTATTCTTTAGTGATCCCATACAGAAAACACCATAAATCTTCTTTGTTTTAACTTTTCCAACAATTTGTTCAAATCTACATTGTGACTTTTGTTTATCTTTCCATTAGACTTATCTAACTCTGAGAGAAAAATATTAAATTCTCCTACCATTGTTTTTTTCTTCCTTCCTTCCTTCCTTTTTTCTTTCTTTTTTTCTTTCTTTCTTTTCTTCTTTCCTCCTTTCTTTCTTTTTCTCTCTCACTCTCACTCTCTCTATATATATGTACCTATCAATTCAGTGAATTGTTCTTTATGAATTCAGATGTTAAGTCATTTGTTTGTGCCCATTGTTCTTTAAAATATAATTTGTGATTATGATATAATTTTAGTATCATTGTTTAGGAACCTGATAGGTTATTAAATATACAACTCACTCATTTTATATATAAAGAAACAAGAAGTCTAAATGGGTTTTCCCAAGATAACACAAGTAGAAAGTGATAGAAATAGTATTTGAACTTAAGTTTTTTAGGTCTGAATCCAACATTCATTTCATTACACAAAACTGCTTGCTCTCTTGTTTAGGACAAACCTATCAATTCCAGATAAGTTCAATAATCAGAGTAATGCAGTAGGATTTAGAGTGAAAAGAACCTTACATATCATCTAGCCTAACTCCATTATTTGCTAGATTAAGAAAATGAAGCATAGAGGATGTTAGCTAACTATTCCAAGTTCTCCTAGGCAGTAACTAAATGACAAAGTTGATATTTAGCTGAAATCTTTTCATTTCAGAGCAGTTAAGTAATTTCAGAGAGACAAAATTCAAATCTTGCCTCATATACTAGCTGTGTGATCCTGGATAAGTCATCTAACCTCTCTATCTCTCAGGTTTGTAATTTACCTCTAAAAAGAAGGACTCCAACTCAGGTGCCTGGCTGGGTTCTTTTTACCTATTTTTGTTATAGTTGATCATTTGTGTCTGTTTATTTATGACCCCATTTATATTTGTTAATAGCAAAGCTACTTGAATGGTTGCCATTTCTTTCTTCATTTCATTTCACAGATAAGAAAACTGAGGCAAGTGGGATTAAATGACTTATCTGGCATCACACAGCTAGTATTTGAGGCCAAATTTGAACTCATGAAGAAAAGTCTTCCTGACTTTTGGTCCTGCACTCCAACCACTACACCTCCAACTGTCCCTTTTGGCTATTATCTATTAGCTAAATCTAATATCCCATAGTTTTTTTTTTTTTTTTCAGTACAGCATGAAAAAAAGAGACCACTCAGAAACTTTCCCCCAAGATTAATAAAGCAGATGCTTCTCCATTCATTGTTGTAACCATTAAAATCAGTTGAGTGTACACATTGGCGGGACCATAGTTGTTCATATAAGCATGAGTCTCTACTGCCCTTGGCTTTGGTTCCTAGCCATAACCTTGGTAGACAGAGCTGTGTCTCTGTCTCTTTTTCTTCTAAATGGAAGGATATTTCTGCTGAAGAGCAATTGCAAGCTTCTTTGGAGGACAGTGGGCTATTAATGTTTTGCCAGGATCAGATTAAGATAAGGAAGATGTAATGACTATCCTAAAATCACACAAATATGAAGCAAAAAACCCATAGTCACAATTCAGATCCTTTTTCTTCATACTGCAACATACTTCCTGCCACTTAGTATAGGGGCCCTTGAGAGTCTAGAACAGCTAGAGCTTATATAACCTGCTTAGGGCTCCACAGCTGATATAGATGAGCTGTGAATTTAGCTTTTTCTGATTCTAAGCCTGGCAAGGTACCTATTACTCCTCACTGCATTTACCATGTACTTGCTACCATTGAATCAGAGACCTGGAAGGGACTTTCACCCTGTCTTACTTTCTGCCCAATATTTCTCTAAGAAATATTCTTGAAGTTACTACTAAAATTCTGTAGATTTTTAATTTAAACTTAATGCCATATTGCTGCCACATTTGATTAGTTTTCCAAAGAACATGTTGACCTCCTAGGTCAAATTTTCTCTTTATTTCCATGCAGAAGTAAGTATGAAAGTATTCAATTCTTTCTTATCATTAAAATCACTCTCTAGAACAAGTTAACCTGGGAGAACATTTCATTTCCATTTGTAAAAAATTAAGTGCCTACTCTGTACAATTCACAGCGCTAGGCACTGGCAATAAAGAAAAAGAACAAGACATAGTCATTGCCTTTTATGTACAGTCTATCCTGAAAGTCTTAGTTCAGTTTTAAGTTTTAATGGTTTAATATATAGGTAGCTTTAACAGCCACTTCTCTCACTATACATAGATCTCTTTCTAAATTATATCAAAATATTTTTAAAATTATATACAAATATATACATACACAAATGTATATATGTATAAAGCATAATGATGGCAGCTTTGATTGTTAAAGAAAGAAGAATTTCTAAAGAAGACATGCTATTCTAAGGCATAGAGGATGTTTACACACACAAATCAGTCTATCTATCTATGTAAAGAGAGAGGAATAGAAGGATAGAGAGAGGGAAAGGAAAAGAAGGAAGGAGGGAGGGAAAGGGAGAAGAAAGACGGAAGGAGGGAATTAGGGAGAGAAGGAGAGGGAAATGGACAGGGAAGAAAGAAATAGAGAGGTAGAGGGAAAATGGGAGAAAAGGAGAAGGGAAGAGTGAGAGCTCTTTATCTATCTATCTATCTATCTATCTATCTATCTATCTATCTATCTATCTATCTATCTTATCATCTGTCTGTCTGTCTATCACAAAAGATTGAGAGGGGGAGATAGCCAGTGGAAAAAGCTAAATAGAGAGATAAAAGTAAAATAATTTATTGTATGACAAATACATAATTGAAATCCCAGAAAAAGGCTCTGGATGAATGTAAAAGAGAAAAATCACTTATAACAAAGTCCTTGCTCTCATTTTTTTTCATCTGTAAAGTGAGGATACTGAACTAGATAGTCTTTTTCTCTTTCTGCTAGAGGTCCATGGCTCCTATGGTCCTATGAAATTAAAGAGGTCTTTGCAGTGATGGCAGCACTTATGCTGTGGCTATTAGAAAAAAGAATTTCAATAGGAAGACATACTTTTCCTAGGCACAGAGGATGACATACACAATTTTTACCTTCTATAGGAAGCCATTCTGAATCCCTCTTAATTTTAGTGCCTTCCTTCTCTTAACAATTTCTATTTATTCTATTTATAGTTTGCTTTGAATTTATTTGTTTATTTTTTGTCTCCTCCATTAGATTGTAAGCTCCTTAAGGGGAGAGACTATCTTTTGTTCCTTTTGTATCTCCAGCACTTAGGACAGTGTCTGGCACAAAGTAGGGACTTATTAAAAGTTTATGATTTGACTGACTGACCTTTCTTATTTCCATGCATTTGTATCAAAAGTGACTGCTATAAAATTACAAACAAGCATGGCCCTAAAAAAGAGAAAAGACATTATCCCACGCTTTTATAGAAGTGGGAGGTCCAGAGATATGGAACATTGCATTGCATATCATTTTAGATTTTTTCGATGTATTAACAGATTCTTGCTTATTTTTCCCTCTTCCTTTTTCTTTTCTTTTTTTCATAATATTGTTTGTCATGTAGGATGCTCTCTGGGAAGGGGATAGAGATAAAAGAGAAGAAATTTTGGTGATATAAAAACAAAGGAGAGTAATATAATTTTTAAAAGTCAATAGTGTAATTGTGATTTTGTTTAAATGGAACACATATTAATAATTATTTAAGTTTAATAATGGTGAGGAGTAGGACCTTATTTTACCTCCCCCCACTCAGAGTTACCCTTACCATCCTGAGAAAAATAGATGGAATTGTACAGTGGCTCCTCCTGTCTTGAGAAAAAAAACCTAAAAAAACAAATAAACAGGAAAAACAACCATACCTGCTGATTTGAAGTTAGGTTGAGGGACATGAGAGTAGAAAAATGGAGTGGGACAGAGATCTGTATTAGATGTGACACCCATATTCTGTGCTGTACAAAATGGTTGGGTTGAAGGTCAAACTCAGGATACACTCTGAAAATGTTTTGAGAATACACTGGAGAAGGGAAAATAAATAGAGTTTTAAGCTTTAATTTGGAAGGTTTTTCAGTTGTCCAGCTGAGGGAGTAATTAGTGCCTAAACTAGAAACAGTGGCTGGGAAATAAAGAAAAAAAAAAAAAAAAAAGGATAGATGCGATCATTATCTCAGAGGAAGAACTGGATGTGGGAGGTGAGGGTAAGGAAAGATAGACAACATTAAGGTTGGGAGTCAGGTGACTTTGACAACGGGAGTGATATTAGAAGAAAGGGAGATCTGAAGTGCAGGGATTTGGTAAGAAACACTTTCATGAAGCTTGCAGAATCCTAAATAGCTCTACAAAGATCTTGTGTGACACTAAAAATGAGAATCAGCCTTCCAGAAACATTGCAGTATCTTGCCTATTGAACTGAAAAAAAATATGGAGCCTTCAGACTAAATGGTTCATCCAACTCTAATCCCCTCAAGATCCTTAGAAGGTCTGAGGAAGGAAGTTGAAAGAAATGGGATAATAAATTTTTTAAAATACCAAAAACACTGATTGGACTTCCCACATTTTCTCTTTATGCCAGTTTTGCAGATATTAGCTATGTTAACCACCATCATCCCACAGTATTTATTTACCCCGATCATCCTGCTTCCTTTTAGTATACAGTGCAGAAGTCTACAGAGAGTCAGTTCATTAAATGCTTTTAAATACCAGTAATGTACTGTGCTAGGCAATGGGGACACAAAACCAATCAACCAAATAAACTAAAAAAAAAAACCCAACCAACAACAAACCCTCACCTCAAGTTTACCTTCTACTTGAGGAATTCAAAATCTACAGAAATAAGCAAAGACAAAGTATCTATGGAAGTAATAAAAAGGAACATCAAGACAATGAGAAAATGATCAAGCAGGGATATTGGGAAAGAATTCATGTAGGAGGTGGCACCTGAGCTGTGCTTTTAGAGACAATAAGAGAGCCTCCTAGGGGTCCTTCAAGGCTACCAGGGATTCCAAAGTGTACAAAAATTGCAGAGATGGGAAATAGAAAGCTTTATATAAGGAACAACTAATTAGAAAACAAGTTTGACTAGAAAAGGGAGCATATAAAAAGGGAACGTCCTATGAAATAACTGGGGAGGTAGATGGGAGCCTGGTCATGGAAGGTTTTAAAAACTGGGTTGAGGACTTTCTGTTTTATCCTAATGTCAATAGAAAGCCTAAAGATTTTTGCAGAGTGAAGGGACATGGGAATACCACTCTGGAAACTAAGTGGAATAAGGAAGAGACTGGAAGCAAGGAAACTAATCAAGAGCACTGTATAATGGTTTGGGTGAGAGACTGAAGTCATGATTAAAATACTGATATCAAGGGAAAGGAAGGGATGGACATAAGAGATGGTAGTGACTGCAGAAACAAGATTTGGGGAATGAGAAAGTGCAGAGAAGAAGATGCTTCCTTGGTTAGAATCTATAAGGAATTATTTTCTCATGCTATATGACTTCCAAGTTGCCATCAGTGCTAATGTTTTTGTGACTGAATGGATCGATCTCTTAAAAATCTGAACTAAAATCTATTTTAAAAGATTTTCCTAATTTGTCATTTTTATTTTTAAGAATTTTATTTTTAAGATATTTACAGTATATGGACTTTTCTTTTAAAAATGATTAGGGGTGAGAACTCTCAATGCTAAGTATGTGTTAGAGTATTATTTGATATTCTGGATGCAATTCTAAAGTTAATTGCTGCTGAAGTCAAAGCAACCACACCCTGAGGCATGCATAAATTCTCATAAAAGTGATCATAATTTTACTATTTATGGAGAGGCACTGTGGTGTAGCGAATAGATTACTGGATTTGGAGACAAAACAGGCCTGAGCTAAAATCCTACTTTAGGTCCTTCTTGTTTTCATCTCTGAGCCTTAATTTCCACTATACTCCACCACCAGCTTCTTTCTCAAGCTGCCCTGTGGCTTAGCCCAAATAAAGTTTGACTCTTTCAGCTCTAGAACTTTTTTACTCTGGGGTCCCTTGCTTTCCTTAGTGCCTCATGGGGCGCTAGATATTTAGGCAGGTTTCAGCCATATTTCAGCTCCTTGGACATCTTTTCTTTCCCTTTATTTTTAAAATTTTTATTTTCCCCAGTTACACGTACAACAATATTTTTTGGTTATACATATAGGTTCATTTTTTTTTACATTTCCATATAAATCATTTTAGGAGAGAAAAATCAGAACAGAAGGGGAAAAAAACCATGATGAAAAAAAGCAGAAAAAGCATGCATTCTCTCTATTTATCTCTGTCTCCTTCCTTCTTTCTCTTTCTGTTTTTCTCTCCCCCTCCCTTTGTCTCTCTCTCTCTGTATCAATCTTTCTGCATCTCTGTCTGTCTCATTCTCTATCTCTCTGTCTGTCTCTATCTCTGTCTTTCTCTCTCTCCATAATTTTCTCTCTGGCTGTGGATATTTCCCATCCAAAGTTTCCTGGGATTGTTTTAAATCACTGAACCACTGAGAAGCACCAAATCTGTTATAGTTCATTATTGTATAATCTTACTGTTGCTCTGTACAATGTATTCCTGGTTCTGCTTGTTTCAGAATCACATGTAAATCTTTGTAAGTCTTTTCTAAAATCCATCTGTTCATCATTTTTTATAGAACAATAATATTCCATTTCTTTCATATACCATAATTTATTTAGCCATTCCCCAATTGATGGGCATCTACTAATTTCCAATTCTTTGTTGGCCATCTTCTTGTCAGATGTACTGCTACTGTGTTTGAACCTCTGGTGCTTTCCTTCTAACCTCCTCGACTACCTTCTAGTTCTGAAGTCCTAATCAAATTTATACTGCCATTAAAGAGTGTGTCAATATAACACCCTTTCTCCCCTACTTATTGACCTTCTGTTTTCATATGAAATTAGTCCTTTCTTGCATCACTGCCTTTTGAAGGACATCTTGTACTTTTATACCATATACTTTTTAGGTCCAGTTCTGTTTTTGTTTTTGCCTTTGTATGTGCATTTAAGATTTAACATAGTGCTAGATACATAGTTAGTGCTTGATAAACAGTTTCTCTTTCATTCACATCTGTAAAAAGAGATAACACTTTGCATAACTAATTCAATTTTATGATGAGGATTAAATGGAAAAATGGAAATTAAGTATTTTGAAAACTTAAAGACCCCATATAAATCTGTTGCATTATTTTCTTTTAAAATTGATTAGGGCTCACTGGGCTTGTTTATGAAAGCCCAGAACCATCATTCCTCATTTCCACCAGGAAATAGTCAATCTGTGGCCCTCACCATTCTACTATGCCTTTGAATGTTAGAAGACAAAGGATTGGCAAGCAGGCATGGCACTGGAGAAAGGTTGCCCACCTCTGGAGTAACCTCTCAAATTTGCTCTGAATCTCAGTTTCATGTGCACATTGTTGCTCCAAATAAGTTTAAATTAACTCTCAAAGTGCTAGAAATAAATGCATAACCTTTACACATTTGCAATGAAACACATACCAGGGAGTCAGTTTTAGTATCAGATATGAAAAAACAAACAAAACAAGCAAACAATGATCCCTAGAAGTCTAGCTTCTTTGGGAAGCTTTTTTCTGGGTCTCTTCACTGCTAGTGCCTCCTCCTACTCTCCAAATGCCATGATCACCATCTTTCTTTATATAAATATATATATATATATATATATATATATATACACATATATATATGAATGTATGTATATGTATATATATAATAAAAATAAATTTACATATATTTATATATATTATTTATAGTTTATTTAACTATATATATTCTTTATATAACTATATATATAATTATATAACTATATAACTATAACTATAACTACATATATATATATATATATATATATATATATATATATATATATATATATATATGTATATGCTTTCTTTCCTATTAAAATGTATGCTCTTTGAGGACAGGGATTGTTTTCACTTTTGCCTTTGTATCCCAAAGTGAATACAGTGCCTGACAAAGAAGGGATGTTTAATAAATCCTTGTTGATTGATCCTAGTCATTTTCTAGGTTCTTCTTCAGTTCTTCCTATTTCACTATATCTAACTTTTGGGGAAAATTAGGCTCATCCCTACCTATTTAAGCTCTTAACAACAACACAGACTTCTGAGGCTTAGATTTTTTTGATGCTCAGTTGTGTTCCCCTCATCCCCGACACCATTTGGCATTTTCTTAGCAAAGATACTAGAGTGGTCTTGCTATTTCCTTCTTCAGTTCATTTTACAAATGAGGAAACCGAGGCAAACAGAGTTAAGTGACTTGCCCAGGATCACAAAGCTAGTAGATGTCTGAGATGGGATTTGAACTCAGGAAGGTGAGTCTTCCTCATCCCAGGGTTGGTGCTCTGGTACTCTCTGTCTACTGCAAAAATTTTAGGTTTGCAAAGTGATTTTTCTTACAACAATATAGGAGCACAGATCTAGAATTAAAGGAGACCTCTGAGGTCATCTAATCCAATCTCTTCCATGTTGAGGATGAGGAATTTAAATTTGAGAGCATTAAAGTGACTTGCCCCAGGTGGCAGAGCCAGGATTTGAACCCAGAACCCAGAGCAAATTGAACTTTTTACACTGGATAGAGTTTTTGATGTTCTCTGTCTCCTTGCTCAAAGCCAGGATAACTCCAGACTTCTCTGACTCCTAATCCAGCACACCTTCTTCTCTGCTCTATGATCCTTCCTAAAACTTTGAGGTAGGGAATTCATATGGGTGCATGTGTGCTTGCATATAAGATTAATCAATCCATCAATCAATAAGGATTTACTAAGTCTATTCTATGTGCAAAATACTGGTATACAGAGACAAAAATGGAGGAAATCCCACTCTCAAGGAGTTTATATTCTATCTGGGTAGCAGCTCATATTATTAGGTCATTTTAGACCTTTCTATACATGACCTCATTTGATCTTCAGAACAACCTCATGAGGTCAGTACCATAGGCATTATTATGCCCATTTGTTAGACAGGGAAACCGAGGCTCATAGTGGCTAAGTGACTTGCCTCGGTCACGGACTTAGAATAGGACCAAAAATGAAATGACTAGCCCAGAGTCACAGCCAGCTAAAGTTTCCAACCTGGGGTTAAAATCCAGATGTTCTCATTTTAAATTCAACAACTTTTCTTGCACTCTATTGCCTCAGTTACTGTTCCTGAGCGAACTGGCTGGCTGGGTGTGGGCAGGTAGACTATCCCTCTCCTCCCACAATCCCCTTCAGTCCTCTGGAAGAAATGATGTAGTGGGGCTTGCCAGACTCCTAAGAACAAGGCATTTTGTGACCAGATGCCTGAGAAGTTTAGCAAATTCATGGGCCATGATTCCTGCTCTCCCTTGCCCAGTCCTTGAGACCATGGGAGTTGTGTAGCCTGGCATTTTCATCTGCAAACTCCAGTGTTGCTAATTTCCTTAAATCTAAATGAAATACATTCATTTTAAAAACACATTGATAAAATGTCTACTAAGTGCAAGATCTACTGTCACTGGCATGAAAAATCACTCAGTGTGTGGCCTCAAGTAGCTTTCTATAAGGAAGAAATTTTACAGATGAGGAAACTGAGGCAAATAGGATGGAGTGACTTGCCCAAAGTCACACAGCTAGGAAGTGTCTGAGGGTGGATTTGAACTCACAAAGATGAGTCTTCCTGATACAGGTCTGGCTCTCTGTGCACTATGGTGCTTCCTAGCTCCCCTTATACTCAAATAAAAAGCAGAAAAAGTGCATGGAACCATGCTGGACAGTGGAGATCTCTCCTACTGGAATGTAAATCCATTGAGGGCAAGGATAGTGTTTTTGCCTTTCTTTTTATCCTTAGAACTTAGCACAGTATCTGCCACATAATAATGAGAATAATAGGAAGTATTCATAACTAAGAATATATTAATTAGCAATTAATTAGTGCAATCATGTTTAATTTATGCTTGCTGTAGCTAGGGGTTCTACATCTTGTAATATCTGATACAGAGCAAACACTTGGCGAAGCTAGGTGGCGCCATAGTGCACAGAGTGCTGTGTCTCCAGTCAGGAAGACTCATTCATCTTCATGAGTTCAAATCCAGCCTCAGACTGGATTTACAGACTGGATTTACAGACTGGATTACTAGCTAGGTCACCCAGGGTAAGTCACTTAACCTAATTTTAATTAAGAGCTAGTGGATAAAGCACTGGACCTGGAGTGAGGAAGACCTGAATTTATCCTCAGTTTCCTCATCTATAAGAGCTGGAAAAGGAAATGGCAAACCATTTTAGCATGTGTCAAGAAAATTCCAAAAGGGATGCAAAGAGTTTGATATGACAGAAGTGACTCAACAATAACTTGATTTGGTGTGGGAACAGAGACCAAACTTTTAGCCATGGGCTGGACTCAAATTGTTCTATTTTTTTTTTTTATTCCTTTTTTAATAACACTCTTCTCTGAGTTGGGAAAGTATATTCTTTAGTTCCATTAGTTTCTCCCCTCCCAATTTTATTTTCAAGCATTAATTCCTAAAGAGTGAGATAATGTTTGTTGCACCAGGCAACACAGAGCCCAAGAATTGCAGAGGGTGGTTTAGGTATAATCCTGCCTAAGGCAGGACAATAGGGCTAGATAACCTTTTAAGACTCCATGGAAATGGTGGTAAATCCTAAATCTCAATCCCTTGTGGATAAAAAGGAAAAAAAAAACAACATCCGGAAATCTCCTTAAGAAATGCCTCAGTCCACAGAGGATGTGATTATAGACTATAGGCTAAATCATGCTTGCCATGCTAGTGTAGACCATTTCTTCTGTCTGACCCATAGAAAGGACATAATGTTCACTGGAATTGTGTAGACATACAAGATACTTTGAGCATGCACATTTGTGTTTGTAAATCATGGCTCTGAATCAACATGTTCTCTAGGGCAAGGAGGCCATTTGCAGGAAAGAATTTTCATGCATTCAACAAGTACTTATTAAGTGTGAAGAACTCTGGGAGCTAGACTCTGGGAGAGATGAAAGTTTAGATACAATATCCTCACCCTTGATAATGACAACAATGTTTATATTACACTTTGAGGTTTATAAAACCCTTTAAATGTTTCACATTTGAGCTTCAGCATAACTACAGGAGGTCCTTGCTATTTTTAATCTTAATTTACAGAAGAGGAAACTGAGGCAGAGAGAATTATTTTAAGTGGCTATAGCTAAAAAGATCTAAAGCAAGCCTGGAACTCAAGTCTTTGTCAGTCTTAGGCTCATATTGAAGGGACCTCAAACACCTCAAAATCCCCTGTAGAGATGAGGAAATGGAGCTCAAAGAAATTAAATAACTAGCTTGAATGATAGGAGAAGAATTTGAACCCAGGTCCCCTAGTTCCAGAGCCAGTGCTCTTTTTGCCTCCTTGGTTCTGCATCCTTTATTCTGACTCCAAGTTCTGATCTCTAGGAAGTTTTAGACTTGGAGCCAGGAAGACCTGAGTTCAAATGTTTTCCTAGACACTGTGTTTCTCTGGGTAAATCATTTAAGTTTTGTTTGCCTCAGTTTTGTTATGGGTAAAATGGGGATAAACATAGCATCTTCCTCCCAGGATTGTGGAAAGGATAAATTGAGATCTTTGTTAAAAAACAAACACAAGAATTTGCAAAGCTTAAAGCACTACATGATGATGAAGAAGAAGAAGAAGAAGAAGAAGAAGAAGAAGAAGAAGAAGAAGAAGAAGAAGAAGAAGAAGAAGAAGAAGAAGAAGAGAAGAAGAAGAAGAAGAAGAAGAAGAAGAAGAAGAAGAAGAAGAAGAAGAAGAAGAAAAAGAAGAAGAAGAAGAAGAAGAAGAAGAAGAAGAAGAAGAAGAAGAAGAAGAAGAAGAAGAAGAAGAAGAAGAAGAAGAAGAAGAAGAAGAGGAGGAGGAGGAGGAAGAGGAGGAGGAGGAAGATAAAGGAGAAGGGGAGGAGGAAGAGAAGGAGGAAAAAGGGGAGGAGGCAGAGAAAGAAAGGAGGAGGAAGAAAAAAGGGAGGGGAGGAGGAAGGAAGGAGAAGAAGGGGAGGAAAAGGAGAGAAGAGAAGGAAGAAGAGAAGGAGGGGGGAATAATAATAAGAAAAAAAAAAAAAGAAGAAATGGGGTGAAATAACTTGCTTTCTTCACACAGGTGAGAGTCGAACCCAGACCATTGATTACTAGAACCAGTGGTATTTTTACTCTCTTACTACTTTCTTCCTTTCAGGTATTAGGCATATAGATTTGGGAGTTACTAATTTGGATTGAAGACAGCTAAATGGAGTAGTGGCTAAAGCACTGGATCTGAAGTCAAGAAGACTAAGTTCAAACTTATCCTCAGATATTTATTACTATGTGACACTGAGGAAGTCATTTCATCTCTCTGTTCCCTCAACTGTAAAATGAAGAGAAGAAAATGGCCAACCATTACGATATTTCTGCCAAGAAAACCCTAAAAGGAGTCACAAACAAAAATTGAGTGAAACAATGGAACAACAATAATTTGAATCAACAACAGAAGCTATGAGCAGAGATGAATACTTCATCTCATCTTTCATAGGACAAAGAATACTGTGCTGAGGACTGAATCTAAAGAAACTTCCATAATTTTTACATTTTATTTTCCGACCTACTTTTTCTCCCTCCCATTTTTCCTGCCTTCCATTGGGAAAATGAGAACAAATCCTTTGTGATAGAAGAAGGCAGTAAAGTCATGGAGGAGGACAGGATAAGAAGGCAACACAAGAAGGAGGGTCTTGTCTCTGTCTTTTCAAAGTAGGACTTTAAATTTGTTAGATGGAGAAAAAAGAGTAAAGGGAAACTGAGAAGAAAGTGAGACTGGAAGACGCAGAAGCCAAATGAACAGAGAATATCAAAAAAGGTCAGAAATAAAAAAGATGGAGTTAAAGTAATTGGATGTGACAAAAAGGAGGTCATCACTGACATTTAGGAGCAATTTCCCTAGGGAAAGATGGAATTCAGATTATAGGAGTTATAAAGGGGTGAATTGGTAGAAGGAAAATATGATTCAACAGGGAAACCTGTTAATTTAATTCAACACACAACTTTTAGGAGACTTTTTTTAAATGGCATGGTTCTGGTCCTCAAGGTGCCAATAATCTATTGGGTTTTAATCTATGTCTCCCATTTGCTAGAATTTTTTCCTTCTTGACCTTAATTTAAGAATCTTTTTATTACTACTTAATATTTATTTGCCTATACAGCAGAAAAACTTCTGACCTGGGGATCAAGCTTGCTTTTGTCAGTAATCTTGGGTCAGCCATTTCAACTTCCTGAGTTATAGATTCATTGTTTGTAAAATGTGAGAATTGGACTAAATGTCCTCTGATTCCTCTGAAATCTCCTTATTTGATTTTATGATCCCTTCTCCCCAAATATGTAAATTTCTTCAGGAAATGCACGATTTCTTTTAATTTTCTTTGTATTCTCTAATTTTGGCATAAAGTGATAAAAATAAATTAATATCAATCAAAATTAAATATAAATTGATTGTTTATTAATAAATCAATAAATAATAATGTATCAATAAATGCTGAACTTGATACTAAGGGTCCACTAATAGATGAAGTGAATAGAGTGCTAGGCC